>NC_134401.1:40802360-40899977 GCF_050003625.1 Haematobia irritans | reverse complement strand
TCCATTTTTCTAGTTGTACTAACAAAACTAATTACTTTAAATATTTCCATAATATCCCATAACATTCTATAAGAGAATGTTGCCTCGTGACTAAGATTATATTTTTATTTTTGTTTTCATCAATTTTTTTGCTCGAGCCTTTCACATAAAAAGTTTTTTGTTTTTATTGTGACACAAATTATTTAATTTTATGGGAGGGGGGTTTTCTTATATAAAACACTAAAAATGTTTTTAAATTTATTTGTTGTAGTTTTTTTCTGGGAATTCTGTATGTGAAGCTAAATAATTAAATTATTTGTGTTTGTTTTGTTTTATTAATCCATTAATTACACACTAACTTATAGCTTGGTTCAGCTTACAAAATTATACGAGTTAAAATTCCAAGTTTTTCTATGGAATATATGCTGCTGTTCTAAAAAACTTTTTGTTATTTTGTTTTGTAATTTTCCGATATCCATAAAAAACCAGTATTTCCAACAATGCAATATTATCATCAAAAGTATTGTTTGATCTTTTAATGATTAATTAAAAAAGTTAAGAAAATGAGATTTTTTCAATGCTATTTTCCAATTTAATTAATAATTTTTAATGAAATTAAGCCGTATTAAAAATAATTTTTGCTTTATTAAAATAATGTACCTAAACCGATTCAATTAGGAAATTATTTCAATTAGATAAAAATTATTTAATAAGTTAAAAAATCGGATAAAATATTGTTTTAGGATTGATTTGTTGAAGTTTAAATAACGACTGTAATATTTGAATTGAGTCAATTAGGAAATTATTTCAAATAAATAAAAAATTGTTTGAAAGATAAAAACGGATAAAATATTTTTTTAGGATTGATTTGTTGAAGCTTAAATAATGACTGTAATATTTGAATTGATTTTTTTTAAATTCTATTGAACAGCTTAAAAATATTAGTGGGATGATTAAAATAATGTCACTCTCGGTTTAGTGACATTATTTAATCAATTAAGAAATTATTTGAATTAAATACAAATTGTTTAATAAGTATCTTTTTTTAATCTATTTCATAATTTATTTTAATGTTATTTCATTGGTTTAATATTTGACCTGCTACATTCTTAAATTCAATTAAGAATTTCTGTGATTTAGTTAAAAAAATAATACATAAAAAAGAAAATTAATAAAAAAAGTAGGGCAGGAATATTTTAGTTAATTCAGTTATTAAAAAATCATAATAATTTATTTAAAAAATCATAGAAATAATATCGTTAATTGATATTAACTAAAATAATTAAATGATTTAAAATTTATATGTAAAATTGTAATAATATGTAAATTAAAATAAAATTATTTCTATTAGTTTATGTTTTTATTTGATTAAAAATTTCTTGAAATTAATTAATTGTTTTAATTGAATCCTAATTTATAAAAATATTTTTGACATATTTTTTTATATACAGAAAGTTTTAATTTATTAAAAAAATAATAATTGTATTAATTTTGAAATTTTTTTTTTAATTAATATCGGTGAATAATTTTATTTCCAGTAACAAAAGTTGAATCTCTTTCGAAATTGGAAATAAAAATATTTACCGATATTAACTAAAAATTTTTTTCAAAATTAATACACTTATAATTTTTTTAATAAATTAAAACTTTCTGTATAAAAAGAAATATGTCACCAATATTTTTATAAATTAGGATTCAATTAAAACAATTAATAAATTTCAAAAAAAAAATAATCAAATAAAAATTAACATAATTTAATAGAAATAATTTAATTTTAATTTATATAGTATTTATTTATTTATTGTTTATTTTAATCATACAGTAAATGTATGATATAAAAGAAAATGTAGCATTGGCTGCTAAGGCCATCAGCTTAATTTATATATTATTAAAATTTTACATATTAATGTTAAAACATTTCATTTTTTTAGTTAATATCAATTAACGATATTATTTCTATGAATGAAATAATTTAAATTAAAAATAATTTGCATCAATTAATTTTGTTATTAATGTAAATGGTTTTTTTTTTAATTAAAAAAAAAAATAATACATTTCTGAGCAGAAAATATATCAAGAATTTTTTTTTGTCATCTAGTTTCATTATGTTTAAACAAATTGTATATAATATGAAATTTTTATAATTAGTTATAATAAATAATTAATTATAATGAATAATTAGTTATAATAAATAATTAATTATTATTTAAAATTATAAAGTGTATAATTATAAAATTACATATTATTAACTAGCATCTTTATTGTTTCATTATATCATCAAATTTATTATTTAAGGAAAATGAAAATCCGCAACTGTCAAGTGTTTTCAACTTTTTCTACATATTTATTTTATTTTGAAAAAGGTTTGAATTCAAATAATGAGCATACACTCTATATAAAAAAATCCTTAATTAGTTTTTAGTAAGACAGTAATCAAAAAGTCTTTGTCTTTGCTAAAGGACATTTGGACTTCAAATCGACCAAACTAATGATGAAATGAAAACCCGCAACTGTGAAATGGTTTCGATTTTATTTCTATAGAAAATTTTCTCAAAATTTTATTTTTGCAGAAAATTTTGTTAAAATTTTATTTCTATAGAAAATTTTGTCAAAATTTCATTTTTATAGAAAATTTTGTCAACATTTTTGTTCTCTAGAAAATTTTGTCAAAATTTTATATCTATGGAAAATTTTATCAAAATTTTATTTCTATAGAAAATTTTGTCAAAACTTTAATTCTATAGAAAATTTTGTGAAAATTTTATTTCCATAGACAATTTTGTCAAAATTTTATTTATATGGAAAATTTAGACAAAATTTTATTTCTATAGAAGATTTAATCAAATTTTTATTTCTATAGAACATTTTATCAAATTTTTATTTCTATGGAAAATTTTGACAAAATTTTATTTCTATAGAAAATATTGTCAAAATGACAAAAAGAAAATTATGATGAATAACTCTTTATAGAGTAATTGTGATCACAAAGCTCCAAATGGCTCGTGGTGGTGCCACGTTGCTTGAAGTGTATCAAAAAAGGCACAAAAGTGTCAACTTATTACTTGATTCTCGATGCTACCAAACGATCACATGTTTCAAAAATTAAACATTATTTTTATGTTAGCATTGTGAATTGGAATCATATGTTTCAAAAATGTGTATTCGAAACAGCGATAATCATGTAATATCAAAAAGTCTATTACGTAGAGTTTACGTTTGAGTTCACATTGAATTTAACACTCCTTTAAAAATTTTATCAAATTTTTATTTCTATGAAAAATTCTGTCAAAATATTTTTTTTTATAGTAAATTTTGTAAAAATTTTATTTTTATAGAAAATTTTGTCAAAATTTTATGTCTATAGAAAATTTTGTCTAAATTTTAATTCTATAGAAAATTTTGTGAAAATTTTATTTCCATAGAAAATTTTGACAAAATTTTATATCTATAGGAAATTTTATCAAATTTTTAATTCTATAGAAAATTTTATCAAAATTTTATTTCCATAGAAAATTTTGTCAAAATTTTATTTCTATAGAAAATTTTATCAAAATTGTAATTCTATAGAAAATTTTGTGAACATTTTGTTTCTATAAATAATTTTGTCAAAATTTTAGTTCTATAGAAAATTTTGTCAAAATTTTATTTCTATATAGAAAATTTTGTCACAATTTTATTTCTATAGAAAATTTTATCAAAATGTTATTTCTATTCAAAATTTTATTAAATTTTTATTTCTATAGAACATTTTGTCAAAATTTTATTTCCATAGAAAATTTTGTCTAAATTTTAATTCTATAGAAAATTTTGTGAAAATTTTATTTCCATAGAAAATTTTGACAAAATTTTATATCTATAGGAAGTTTTACCAAAATTTTAATTCTATAGAAAATTTTGTGAAAATTTGATTTCCATAAAAATTTTTGTTAAAATTTTATTTCTATAGAAAAATTTTGTCACAATTTTATTTCTATTTTGACAAAACTTTATTTCTATAGACAATTTTATCAAATATTTATTTCCATAGAATTTTGTCAAAATTTTATATCTATGGAAATTTTTATCAAAATTTTATTTCTATAGAAAATTTTATTTCCATAGAAGATTTTATCAAATTTTTATTTCTATGGAAAATTTTGTCAAAATTTGTTTTCCATAGAAGAGTTTATCAAATTTTTATTTCTATGGAAAATTTTGTCAAAATTTTATTTCCATGGAAGATTTTATCAAATTTTTATTTCTATGGAAAATTTTGTCAAAATTTTATTTCCATAAAAAATTTTGTCAAAGTGTTATTTTTATAGAAAATTTTATTTCTATAGATATAATATTTTGACAAAACTTTCTATAGAAATAAAATTTTGACAAAATTTTTTATGGAAACAAAATTTTCTATAGAATTAAAATTTTGACCAAATTTTCTAAAGAAATAAAATTTTGTCAAAATTTTAATTCTATAGAAAATTTTTTTTCCATAAAAAATTTTGTCAAATTTTATTTCTATTGAAAATTTTGTCAAATATTATTTCTATAGAAAATTTTGTCAAAATTTTATTTCTGTAGAAAATTTTATCAAATTTTTATTTCTATGGAAAATTTTGTTAACATTTTATATCCATTTTGTCAAAGTGTTATTTTTATAGAAAATTTTATTTCTATAGAAGTAATATTTTGACAAAACTTTCTATAGAAATAAAATTTTGACAAAATTTTTTATGGAAACAAAATTTTCACAAAATTTTCTATAGAATTAAAATTTTGACCAAATTTTCTAAAGAAATAAAATTTTGTCAATATTTTAATTCTATAGAAAATTTTTTGTTCCATAAAAAAATTTTGTCAAAATTTTATTTCTATAGAAAATTTTGTCAAAATATTATTTCTATAGAAATTTTGACAAAATTTTATTTCTGTAGAAAAATTTGTGAAAATTTTATTTCCATAGAAAATTTTGCGAAAATTTTATTTCTATAGAAAATTTTGTCAAAATTGCATTTGTATAGAAAATTTTGACAAAATTTTATTTCTATAGAAAATTGTGACAAAATTTTAATTCTATAGAAAATTTTGTGAAAATTTTATTTCCATAGAAGATTTTGTCAAAATTTTATTTCTCTTGTTTTGTTATTGTTGGTTTTGTTCTTTAAGCATTGTTGTTGTTTTTTTATTTCAGCTTAAAACCATACATTGACTAAACTACAAGAGTAGCTTAACCAACAGAGGAAAAGAATGTTTGTCAAATTATTTGGGCAAAGCCTATAGACTGCAAGATGTTTGGATGGACGCACGTTTCGGAATTACCACATTCCTCATCTGCATCCTCTACTTGCAGCAAAACTATCAACCAATTATCAGAATAAATTCAGGCAGTTTATTAAACCCAACAAAAACCACACTTGAACCCTCCGAAAAAAAGGTTTTACATTGATAGCCGGCTTATGCCGAAATAAACTCGAAACAAACATATCTCTTTTCCTATGCCACTGTCAAATCATCGATTTGAATTCACATGGCTGGGTTTATTTTGAGCGTGCCTCCTCTTCTTTTTCCATTTGTCTTGTTTTGTTATTGTTGGTTTTGTTCTTTAAGCATTGTTGTTGTTTTTTTATTTCAGCTTAAAACCATACATTGACTAAACTACAAGAGTAGCTTAACCAACAGAGGAAAAGAATGTTTGTCAAATTTATTTGGGCAAAGCCCTATAGACTGCAAGATGGTTGGATGGACGCACGTTTCGGAATTACCACATTCCTCATCAGCATCCTCTACTTGCAGCAAAACTATCAACCAATTATCAGAATAAATTCAGGCAGTTTATTAAACCCCAACAAAAACCACACTTGAACCCTCCGAAAAAAGGTTTTACATTGATAGCCGGCTTATGCCGAAATAAACTCGAAACAAACATATCTCTTTTCCTATGCCACTGTCAAATCATCGATTTGAATTCACATGGCTGGGTTTATTTTGAGCGTGCCTCCTCTTCTTTTTCCATTTGTCTTGTTTTGTTATTGTTGGTTTTGTTCTTTAAGCATTGTTGTTGTTTTTTTATTTCAGCTTAAAACCATACATTGACTAAACTACAAGAGTAGCTTAACCAACAGAGGAAAAGAATGTTTGTCAAATTTATTTGGGCAAAGCCCTATAGACTGCAAGATGGTTGGATGGACGCACGTTTCGGAATTACCACATTCCTCATCAGCATCCTCTACTTGCAGCAAAACTATCAACCAATTATCAGAATAAATTCAGGCAGTTTATTTTTATTTTGAATTTATTCTGATAATTGGTTGATAGTTTTGCTGCAAGTAGAGGATGCTGATGAGGAATGTGGTAATTCCGAAACGTGCGTCCATCCAACCATCTTGCAGTCTATAGGGCTTTGCCCAAATAAATTTGACAAACATTCTTTTCCTCTGTTGGTTAAGCTACTCTTGTAGTTTAGTCAATGTATGGTTTTAAGCTGAAATAAAAAAACAACAACAATGCTTAAAGAACAAAACCAACAATAACAAAACAAGACAAATGGAAAAAGAAGAGGAGGCACGCTAAAAATAAACCCAGCCATGTGAATTCAAATCGATGATTTGACAGTGGCATAGGAAAAGAGATATGTTTGTTTCGAGTTTATTTCGGCATAAGCCGGCTATCAATGTAAAACCTTTTTTCGGAGGGTTCAAGTGTGGTTTTGTTGGGTTTAATAAACTGCCTGAATTTATTCTGATAATTGGTTGATAGTTTTTGCTGCAAGTAGAGGATGCTGATGAGGAATGTGGTAATTCCGAAACGTGCGTCCATCCAACCATCTTGCAGTCTATAGGGCTTTGCCCAAATAAATTTGACAAACATTCTTTTCCTCTGTTGGTTAAGCTACTCTTGTAGTTTAGTCAATGTATGGTTTTAAGCTGAAATAAAAAAACAACAACAATTTTATTTCTATAGAAAATGTTGTCAAAATTTTATTTCTATAAAAAATTTTATCAAAATTTTACTTCCATGGAAAATTTTGACAAAATATTATTTCTGTAGAAAATTTGTCAAAATTCCATTTGTATAGAAAATTTTGACAAAATTTTATTTCTATAGAAAATTGTGACAAAATTTTAATTCTATAGAAAATTTTGTGAAAATTTTATTTCCAAAGAAGATTTTGTCAAAATTTTTATTTCTATAGAAAATTTTGTGAAAATTTTATTTCCATAGAAGATTTTATCAAAATTTTATTTCCATGGAAAATTTTGTCAAAATTTTATTTCCATAGAAGATTTGGTCAAAATTTTAATTCTATAGAAAATTTTGTCAAAATTTTATTTCCATAGAAAATTTTGTCAAAGTTTTATTTCCATAGAAAATTTTATAAAATTTTTATTTCTATGGAAAATTTTGTCAAAATTTTATTTTCCATGGAAGATTTTATCAAATTTTTATTTCTATGGAAAATTTTGTCAAAATTTTATTTCCATAAAAAAATTTTGTCAAAGTGTTATTTTTATAGAAAATTTTATTTCTATAGAAATAATATTTTGACAAAACTTTCTATAGAAATAAAATTTTGACAAAATTTTTTATGGAAACAAAATTTTCTATAGAATTAAAAATTTTGACCAAATTTTCTAAAGAAATAAAATTTTGTCAAAATTTTAATTCTATAGAAATTTTTTTTCCATAAAAAATTTTGTCAAAATTTTATTTCTATAGAAAATTTTGTCAAAATATTATTTCTATAGAAAATTTTGTCAAAATTTTATTTCTGTAGAAAATTTTATCAAATTTTTATTTCTATGGAAAATTTTGTTAACATTTTATATCCATTTTGTCAAAGTGTTATTTTTATAGAAAATTTTATTTCTATAGAAGTAATATTTTGACAAAACTTTCTATAGAAATAAAATTTTGACAAAATTTTTTATGGAAACAAAATTTTCACAAAATTTTCTATAGAATTAAAATTTTGATCAAATTTTCTAAAGAAATAAAATTTTGTCAATATTTTAATTCTATAGAAAATTTTTTTTTTTCCATAAAAAATTTTGTCAAAATTTTATTTCTATAGAAAATTTTGTCAAAATATTATTTCTATAGAAAATTTTGACAAAATTTTATTTCTGTAGAAAAATTTGTGAAAATTTTATTTCCATAGAAAATTTTGCGAAAATTTTATTTCTATAGAAAATTTTGTCAAAATTGCATTTGTATAGAAAATTTTGACAAAATTTTATTTCTATAGAAAATTGTGACAAAATTTTAATTCTATAGAAAATTTTGTGAAAATTTTATTTCCATAGAAGATTTTGTCAAAATTTTATTTCTATAGAAAATGTTGTCAAAATTTTATTTCTATAAAAAATTTTATCAAAATTTTACTTCCATGGAAAATTTTGTCAAAATTTTATATCCATGGAAAATTTTGACAAAATTTTATTTCTGTAGAAAAATTTGTCAAAATTCCATTTGTATAGAAAATTTTGACAAAATTTTATTTCTATAGAAAATTGTGACAAAATTTTAATTCTATAGAAAATTTTGTGAAAATTTTATTTCCAAAAGAAGATTTTGTCAAAATTTTATTTCTATAGAAAATTTTGTGAAAATTTTATTTCCATAGAAGATTTTGTCAAAATTTTATTTCTATAGAAAATTTTGTCAAAATTTTATTTCTATAGAAGATTTTATCAAAATTTTATTTCCATGGAAAATTTTGTCAAAATTTTATTTCCATAGAAGATTTGGTCAAAATTTTAATTCTATAGAAAATTTTGTCAAAATTTTATTTCCATAGAAAATTTTGTCAAAGTTTTATTTCCATAGAAAATTTTATAAAATTTTTATTTCTATGGGAAAATTTTGTTAACATTTAATTTTTATAGAAAATTTTGACAAAATTTTATTTCTATAGAAAATTTTGACAACATTTTATTTCTATAGAAAATTTTGTCAAAATGACAAAAAGAAAATTATGAAGAATAACTCTTTAGAGGGTAATTGTGATCAAAACGTACCAAATGGCTCGCGGTCGTGCCGCGGTGCTTTTGGCATTTGAAGTGTATCAAAAAAGGCACAAATTGTCAACTTTATCATCCCTGTAATGCACAATGCTGGTGAAAAAATGTTCACTTTAGGAAGAATACTTCTCCTCTATATAATTTCAATAAGAGACCCAATATAAAGCCCGTCTCTCCCGCCAGATATATACTAAAGTCTAACGAAATTTTAATTAGCCAGCGATGATACATGTGTATAGTCAGGCTTGTGTAGATTGGTTTGTGGCATTTTCTTTTCAATAAATTAATCCCCTTAATTTTGTCCTATATTATATTAATTTTGTCCAATAAGATCGAATAAATATTGTAATAAAATGTGGTATAGATTAGTTTAGGTTAAAGTTGGAGCCCGATTAAGTTTCAGGCTCACTTAGACTATTGAGTCCATTGTGATACCACATTTAACTAAAAGTACCTATTACATATTGGCACTTCTAGTTTTAACCACTGAACCTTCTCTATTATTTTCTTTTGTTGAATCAATGTTGAAATGTGGAATAAATTAGAGGTGTGTGCGTGACTGAAATTTCACTCACGCACATTGACGAAGCAAAATGTTTATTCACGCACGCTTACAGTCGATACGTGCAGTAGCCTATCCCACTCACGCACATTTACGAAATGAAAATATTAGAAATAAAGCAATTTTTCTTAAAAAAAATCTTTAAATTATCAGAGGTGTTGAATCATTTAGTTAAAGATAAAAACTTCATTTATAAGCTAAGGTCCGTTTAAGGGTTTCACATCTTTGGTTTAAATTTTTTTTTGTATGATATTAAGACAAACTGATTTTTTTTGTACTTATCAAAGCTATGTTAATATATCGCAAAAGATAAAAAATAGAGCACATCTGTATGCTAATTTAAATTTTATAGAACCAAAAAGTTGATACTTTTTCTTTTATTCAATTGTTGTTTGTAATCACTTTTCAGCTATAACTTTGCAGCCATAAAACTATAAAATTTATTTGTGTTGTAAATAAATAAAAAATTAGTAAGAAACTAATAAGACATTATCGTGTGATTTGTTTTTAAATACAATTTTGAACGCATTTTATATATATAAATGAAATGATGATGTTAAACTTATATCTATTATTCTCTTCATTAATTGATTTCACTCATGTATCTTACCTCTCTCGCTCTTTGCCACTTCTGAAGTTTTCCAGTGTATATCATAATAAGGAATCCAATAATTTATGATGAGGCAAATGTTTAATACAGTAACGATGATCGTGAGGAAGCATCATGACGACTCCTGCAAACACACACACACAAACTTCTTGTCTACTACAATTTGGTAAAAAAAATTATACCAACAAATTCAGAAAATATACATGGATATCTGAATACGATATGTTGATAATAGTGAATAACAACGGAGACTGCCGATTAAATTACTCAATTCTCGATGATTACAAAAAATTCTCGATGCTTCTTAAATATAAGAGAATATTTGCTCCGAGTAGAATTATCAATACAATAAATAGGAGAGATTTTCAAATAAAATAACTACAGCAACGATGACTGATATATTGATTAAAGAAATCCAGAGAATAACATATAGTGAATTCGAAGAAACCCTACTAAAATCGGCGAAGATCAACGAAAACTGTGAAAATATATGTGTATACTTTTGTACCTCAGTGTAAAACATTACATACAGTCACAAGAAATGCAGAATAGGCATAAAGATGTATGTATTTGTAAACAGACTGTTTCAAAATGCTTAAGGAAACGACATTTAATTATAAAATTAAATCACATTAAAAAAAAATAAATTAAATTGGAATTGAATTGTATAAAATAATAACATTACAGTAACACAGAAAAAAATTTCTCGAAAATTTTTCCAATTAAAGTCTTTATTGAGTTTTAAAAAATATTCAATTAAAAATTTAATTGAATTAACAAAACAATTGAAATAAAAATCAATCACACAAATTAATAGTATCAATTAACCAAATTAATAGTATCAATTAATTTTTTAATTGACAGTCAATTAATTTTTTAATTGATACTATCATTTCTGTGATTGAAGACATTTCAATTAAAAAATTAATTGGATCAATTAATTTCGTGATTGACTAAGAATTTTTTTTTTGTGTGAAGTTAAACTTAATTTAATCTAATTTCAAATACCAAAGTTTAATTATTAAAAAACAAAAAAAAAAAAAACAAAAAATATTTTAACTCAAGTGCAATGATATCAAGTGAAATAGAATAAAAATTTATAAAAATAAAGCAAATAAAATAAAAAAAAACCGTAGTAATTAGATAATGGCAAAAAATTAAATTTTGTTAATTAATTTATATATTTTGTAGATTATTGAATTGATTCATTTGATTTAAATAATTTAATTGAAGAAATTTTATTTTTTTAGTTATATACGATTTTTTTATATTATTGAATTTATATTATTATCATTATTTGTTTAAGTACGATTTAAATATTTTTATTGAAAAAATTTCAATTTAGTTAATGTAATTATATAATGCATTACTTCGATTTTAATTTAAATTGAATTAATTTAAATTGATATTATTATATATTTAAATTTTTTTAATATATATATATATATATATATATATATATATATATATATATATATATATATATATATATATATATATATATATATTTTTTTTTTTTTTTAATTTAAATTTGTATTAATTTTTCTTTTTTTTAATTTATTTAATAACAATTTAAATAATTTCTTTAATTTAATTTATTTAAGTTAGTTATAGTTATGATCACGATCACGAAATTAATTGATCCAATTAATTTTTTAATTGAAATGTCTTCAACCACGAAAATGATAGTATCAATCATAGTTTAAATTGAAAATTAAAAAATATTTGATTAAAAAATTATTGTTTTAATTTGAAAATTTCAATTAATTTTTTGATTGTTTCAATTAAAAATTTAATTGACGTTGATTGCAAAACTTAATTTAATTTTTTGCATTAAAATGGTAAATATTTTCAATTACTTTCTAATCTGACTTTGGGTTTTTAGTTTGACTAAAAAAATATATATTTTGAAATAATGTTCTATTTAAAAATTAAAAAAAAAAATCCATAACTTTTTTTTTACAGACTTTGTCTTCCGAGTTTGATGTTAATTGAATCAATTACTTTTTTATTAAAAATTTAAAAATTTTCAATCATTGACTTAATTAACTTAAGGTTTCTATCTTGATTAAAAAGTTAATTGTATCAATTAAATTATTAATTGAAAAAAATTTCAACTTCAATCAAATTTTTAATTGGAAATATTTTGGTGATATTTTTTCCTGTGATGATGACACAATAGTTTTTTTTCTGATTCAATCACGAAATTAATTAATCCAATTAATTTTTAATTGAAATGTCTTCAATCACATAAATGATAGTATCAATTAAAAAATTAATAGAAGGTCAATTAAAAAATTAATTGATCCAATTAAAAAATTAATTGATACTATTATTTTTGTGATTGATTTTTGTTTCAATTAAAAAATTTGTTGAATCAATTAAATTTTTAATTGAATATTTTTTAAAACTCAATTAAAATTTTAATTGGAAAATTTTTCGTGAAATTTTTTTGTGTGTAGAGAAACAATCCTTAATTGAAAAAAAAAAAGAAAAATATTGTTGTTTGATAGTTGACCTTTAAATTGTTAAACAAATAGAAAAAAGAAAATTTTAAAATAAAAAATCTTTAAATTATATATACTGCAAATTTATAAAATATAATAAATTATTCAAATTAGTTTAAGTTACATTAACTTTAATTTAATTTTGATTTTTTCCAGAATTAATTAAATTTAATTTAAAATTATGTAACTTAAAAATATGTTTAATAAACTTTCTTTATAAATATAATTTAAATAGTTTTTTTTACTTTATTTTATGATTATTATTTTTTGTTTGCTTATGATTTGAATATTTTTGGTTCTAATTTACACTAAAATAAAATAAAAGCAACTAAATCTAACAAAAATAAAAAATAAGTTAAATAATATTTAATATTCAAATTAAAAAAATGTTAAATAAACTTTCATAATAAATTAAATTTAAATAGTTTTTTACTTTATTATTATGATTATTAATTTTTGTTTACTTATGATTTGAATATTTTTGGTTCTAGTTGACACTAAAATAAAATAACAGCAACTAAATCTAACAAAAATAAAAAATAACTTAAATAATATTTAATATTCAAATTAAAAAAATGTTAAATAAACTTTTATAATAAATATAATTTAAATAGTTTTTTACTTTATTATTATGATTATAATTTTTTGTTTGTTGAATATTTTTGGTTCTATTTGACATTAAAATAAAATAAAAGCAACTATATCTAACAAAAATAAAAAATAAATTAAATAATATTCAAATTAAATTTAATTAAATGCATTGAAATAATCTTAAACTGTAATTAACAAAACCGTAAAAAAATTATATGAAGTGGTGCAAAACGAAGTTAAAAACAACGAAGCAAATATTTGTGGTATTTATTGTAATATTTAAATTCACTTATTTGGGGTATAAATTAAATCTATTAAAAAAGATTTATTTAATTCGATAACAAAATTATGTTCAATTATTATATGAAATAAATTGAATAAATTGAATTAATGCCAAATTAATTAGATTAAAAAAAAACAATATCAAAATATTTAACAAATATTCTAAATTAAATTATTTTTAATGTTATTTTATTGAACACTACTGCAATTAATTTATTTTTTATTTTAGTTTGAATATAGTTATTTCAATGCTTATTTTGAAAATAAGTGAAATATAAAAATAAAATTTTATTGAAATTAATTTTATTTATTGTTGTAAAGAATTTTTAATTTTATTTTAATTTAATATTTTTTATGTTTTTTTTATGCAAAAAAAACATAGATTTTTTTAATGTATTTTATTTATTTATTTAAATGATGTGTGAATATTTTTACCTACCCTTTATGCATTTTTTATGACTATATGTATGATGGAAAATATAAATAAAAAACCAGTGTTTGTTTGTGTTTTAATCTTTTTTTCTGTTTATGTATAAATTGAGTTTTTTTTTGTATTTTTGTCTTTTTATTAAATTTATAATCAACTATTAAAAACTAAGATCAATAATATGTTTATTTGTATGTATAAAACTTAAATATTACACAAAACTAAATTCATAATACAATACAATAATAATAATAATAAATTGATCAAATGACAATAATAATTGAGAGTGGAGTGTCTTTTAATGTTCTGTGTTTTTTTTTGTTTTGTTTTATTTTGATTTCGTTTTATTTTATGTCAATGTTTGCGTTTCGTTTTTTTATGTATATAGTATATAGAGATATAGTATGTATATATATATGTATATAAAACTATTTACAAAATTTTAATAGCCAATAAATAAAAATTTCATAAAACAAAAACTAAAATAATAATAGGAAGGGAAAAAAACACAGAGCTTAATAGTGATAGAAACTTAGAGGCAAACATACATTTTTTCTCTCTCATTCTGTTTAAAAAAAGGTATTTTTCTTTAAGAAAATACTTTTTTCGCATTTTTTTTCGCTTGATTCGTCTTAGTTGATAGATGTTACCTTTATTGGAAAATAAGGAAGAGGCAAGGGAAAAGGAGGATTTCTATTTTTTATGGGTTATTTTATTATTTTTTTTTTTAACTTAAATTATTTTTTTTTTTTTGATTTTTATAATAAAATTATATTAAGTTTATTTTTGTTTGTTTTTAAGAAATTTACAATATACAAATAAATACATAGTGTTGTTTTCTATATTAAATTAAATTTTTTATAGAATAATTTAAACACAGAAAAAATTTAATTCGCCGAAATTTTTGATTTTATATATATCTTTTTTAATAGTTTTATTTAAATTTTTAATTTTAATTAAATATTTAATTAAAACCATTAAATTTTTATTTTAATTGGTTTTAAAAATTTTATTATCAATCCCACTCAAAGTCTAAATTTTTCTTATGAGTTTAACATAAAAATATAGTGAAGTGAAAAGGGGGGATTTTAAATTTAATGTTCATGTATTCGAATATATAGCATGTATGTATGTATTAGCTTTGTGACGGAATCTTTCACTGCTTATCTAGTTTTAGATGAATGTATGGGTATAAGTTTATGTTTCTATATATGACTGTATGTATGTGTGAGTTTTTTTATATATATATTTTCTTATAACATATATAAGGATTTGTTTTACAATATGGATTTATTTTTATATAATTTTTTGTTATAAGATTTGTTTTTTTTTTTCATTTCTGGGATAGGGATAGGAAGGATTTAGGAATTTATAGAGTTTGTTTTTTTTTTATTATATTAACATATAACAGTAAATTGTTTTTTTTTTTGTAGTTATTATTATTGTATAACATTAACATTTATTAGTTTTTTTATTTTTATGTTTTGTTGCAATTCTTGTATAAGTCATTTAATTGTTTTTTTTTTTATTGGAAAATTTTATACAGAAATAATATAAAATAAATATAAATAAATTAAAAATAAATTTTGTTTGTAAATATGTATAATTATAATTAAAAGTTATTTAGAGGATAGTATTTACAAGATGTATTTACAAAGAGTATACGTAGTTTGTTTTTGTTTTTTTGTGAGAAAAAGGGAAAGAAAAGTTAAATTAAATAATTTGAGAGTGGTAGTTATAAAAATGTCAAGGAATTGTAGTGTCAAGGTGTGTGTGTAATAATGATTTCAGGATTATTTAAAAGAACCCAGTAGTTGTGAAGAACTTTGGAGGATTGTAATGAAAAATGTATTTAAATAAAATTAAAATTCGTATAAGGATTTTAAATAAATGCCTAATTTCATTTTAGTACTTTTTTTATTTTTTATAATAATATATTTTAAAGCGAATAAATAAAAATAATGGTAAACAAAACAAAAACAAAAAAAACAATTTCTTATTTTTTTAAGTAAATGAAAAAGTTTAATTTACAAATTTTTAAAATTTTTAAATATTTATTTTTATTTAAAAAACTGTAAGCAAAGTATAGGTTTTATTGAAAATATTAAGTGTAAATTTTTTACTAATTTTTTATTACAAAAAACAAAAAAATATTAAGCAAAACTACAAAAAATCAGAATTAGAACAAAATTAAAAAAAAAAATATTTAATTATAATTATAAAATATTTAAATATTTATTTTTATGTAAAAAAACTGCAAGCAAAGTATGGGTTTTATTAAAATTATTTAATTTACATTTTTTTCTAATTTTTTATTAAAAAAAATTAAGCACAATTATAAAAAAAAACAGAATTAGAACAAAATTAAAAAAAATTATTTAATTAGAATTTACAAAATGTTTAAATATTTATTTTTATGTATATTTAAATATTTATTTATATGAATTTACAAAATTTTTAAATATTTATTTTAAAAAAAATGTAAGCAAAGTATAGGGTTTATTGAAAATATTAAATGTACATTTTTTCTAATTTTTTATTAAAAAAAAATATTAAACAAAATTATAAAAAACAGAATTAAAACAAAATTAAAAAATTTATTTAATTATAATTTACAAAATTTTTAAATATTTATTTTTATGTAAAAAAAACTGTAAGCAAAGTATAGGGTTTATCGAAAATATTAAATGTACATTTTTTCTAATTTTTCATTTAAAAAAATATTAAACAAAATTATAAAAAACAGAATTAGAACAAAATTAATAATAATTAGATTTTTATTATTTTTTTAAACAAATTGAAAATAAATAAAAACAAATGAATTAAAAAAATTTTGCAGTTGTTTTAAGTAAATGAAAATGTTTAATTTACAAAATTTTTAAATAAAAAAACTGTAAGCAAAGTATAGGGTTTATTGAAAATATTAAATGTACATTTTTTTCTAATTTTTTATTAAAAAAAATATTAAACAAAATTATAAAAAACAGAATTAGAACAAAATTAAAAAATTTATTTAATTATAATTTACAAAATTTTTAAATATTTATTTTTATGTAAAAAAAAACTGTAAGCAAGGTATAGGGTTTATCGAAAATATTAAATGTACATTTTTTCTAATTTTTTATTTAAAAAAATATTAAGCAAAATTATAAAAAAAACAGAATTAGAACAAAATTAATAATAATTAGATTTTTATTATTTTTTTAAACAAATTGAAAATAAATAAAAACAAATGAATTAAAAAAATTTTGCAGTTGTTTTAAGTAAATGAAAATGTTTAATTTACAAATTTTTTAAATATTTATTTTTATGTAAAAAAACTGTAATCAAAGTATATGTTATGTTTAATGTGTTTAATTTACAATTTTTTTTTTTAAATTATTCTTTTATTACAAAATTTTAAAGCAAAGTAATAAAAAAAATAATTAAATAAAAAATTAATATTAATTAAATTTTTATTCATGTATTTTTTTTTATTTAAAAAAAAATTTTAAACAAAGTAAATGTTTAATGTGTTAATGTGCAAAGTAATAAAAAAAAATAATTAAAAAAAAATTATATTAATTAAATTTTTATTCATTTATTTTTTTATTTAGAAAAATTTTAAGCAAAGTAAATGTTTAATGTGTTTAATTTAAATTTTTTTTTTTATTATTTTTTACTACAAAATTTTAAAGCAAAGTAATTAAAAAATAATTAGAACAAAATTAATATTAATTAGATTTTTATTCATTTATTTTTTTTTTTTTTAATTTTAAAAAATTTGTAAATGTATATTTTTAACAATAATATGGGTTATAACAAAAAAAATAAATGAATGATTGATACATATGGATTGTTACAATTTTGTTGTCACTCCAAGGCTCTTCACAATTATTTTATGTTTGTTTGGGATGGGTTTCGCAACGACCTTCGTTTGATGACTTTTACAATGGAAATTTCCACAAAAAAAAAAAATAAAAACGTTATAAAACCCACATATATTTGATAAATATTTAATATAAATTATAAATATTTAAAAAATATATTTTTATACATAAATAAATGTAAAACTACATTCCAAATAATTTTTTTGCTATTGATTTTTATTTCAAAAAAAATATATATATTTCTTATTAAAAAAAATCCATTAAGGTATAAAATTAAATTCAAAATTCTGTTTTACCTCTATTTCCTTAGAAATCTTTCCATGTAATGAGTTTTAATGCAATTGTGTTTTTTTATGTAAGAGATGTTAAAATGACGGATTTTTTTACAAATTTGGAAAAATGTTCATACATATGTCCTTATTATGCAAGTCATTTAGTTTTATTCTTTGTTTTTTTTGCTACTTTCTTTTCTATTTGTTTTTATTCATTATATTAGCAAAGGTGGGTTATTTCTTTTTTCATACAGTTTATATAAATATTGGTTTTTATTTATTTCACATTACTTTCTCTACTTTCCTCATATATTGTTTTTTTTTTGTGTCCTAAATATGTTAATTTTTATATGATATTTTTTGTTTTATGTTTACAATATTTACGTTTGCACGTGAGTGTATGTGTTTTTTTTGTTTTTGTCCCAAAACGAAGATCGTTAAAAAAAAGGTTTGAAATGGGGAATATTAAAGTCACACCATGATTTTTTCAAACAAACAAAACAAAAACTATAAAAAACACACATCATAAGTAAATCCTCCTATTTGAACAAGATTATGTGAAAATCTGTATGACTAGTGACTAGTTCACCGCTGGGTTTCAACATCAACCATTCAGTTTTTTTTTGAGAAAATGAAATAAATATTTAGTCGCCCTTTTAATTATAAAAAAAAAATAAAAAAAAAGAATTAGTGTCAGCATGGCCGTTCGTGTAATAAATTAATCTGTCTAATTTAAAAGTATTTTAGCATTCGAATAGAAATACTATGAACATCTTCTGCACACAAAGCTTGATTAAAAATTTTTCAATCCACAACTTATTGCTTATTACCCCCAATTTAACACCTAAGAGATATCAATTCATTTCATGATTATTTATTATATATTTTTTTTTTTGGTATGGTATTAATCTATTTTAGGGTAATATCTTTAGCACTGACTTTCTAATTTGTGTGTGCACACATAAATGAGAATTGAATACTAAAATAAATACGAGGTTCAGTCATCCAATAGTGTGCATTGATTTTCCATATCAATTGAAAAACTCTCTACCAGTCGTAAATAATGTGAGATGACTCCTATTGCTAAAGAATTTCAACTATTTTAAAGATTTTGTTATGCTAAACTTTTTAAAATGATTTTTCTAATTATTTGTTTATTTATTACTTAATTTATTATAATTAAAAATTATAATAATCTTATTTATACGGGCTACTAGCAATCTGAGGCTATCGGCATACATTTTTCCATTTATTTTATTTTTTTATTCTGAAAATGTTATTAATTACTTGTAGGTTAATACCTTTAGCACTCATATTATTTTATATGTTTGCACACATGAATAAAATATGAAGGGCAACATAGCTTCGGTGTTATCTTATCCTACAATGTTCATTAATTTTCCATATTAATTGAAAACGACCCTGCCAGTAGTAAATAGTCTGAAATAGCATCTATATTCCCGCTATAAATGTATTTCAACTATTTTAAGGTAATTGTAGTGCACACACGGTCTTGCTTAACTTTTTTTAAAACAAAAATTTCCGTTTAATTCAGGAATTGTGATTTTGAATATATATCAATTCGGTTGATGATTTTTTTATATGTTTATAGTTGCTACAACATGAACAGTTGACAAATCATAAAATTTTATTTATTTATTTATTACAATCAATTTAAAAACCCCGTATTCGCTTTGTCCAGCATTATTAAATCTGCCCTCAGTTAATTCGCTTCTAAATTTCTTATTACGATATAAAATCGATATTCCTTCATTTTTATAATTTCTGCCATACAGACTTTCATTACCATAACGATTTTTTAAGGTTATATATTGCACACAAGGCCATACTGATTCTTATTAAATGTAACAAGTTCCAGCCAATATCTGCAATGTAATTTCTAACGACTATCAATTCGTTTAATGAAAATTTATAAAATTACACTATAACCCAAAATTCAACTTTTTGATTCCAAACAAAAAAAAAAAATCACTTATCTCAGCCGTAAGTACTCGATGAGAGGAGAAAAGTAATTTCAAGGAGTGGTGATATGAAGTTGGCATGTACAAGAAAGTTGTTCATAATTTTATAGACTACATATCTTCCCTCGACTGTTTGATAAAATTTTCAATAGTTCAAGAACTGTAGTCGAAAAACGGAAAAAACGGTGATAAAAGTGGTAATTGTTTCGACATATTTGCATTTTGAGCATGAAGATGAAAATTGTCCGAGTTAATTTATTCAGCATTTTTATTGGTCGAATCAAGAGCTACAACTTTGCTGCTATGGCCATATGAAAATTGCAAAAAGTGCTCAAAATCGAATTTGGTGACAAAGACGAACGGCAACCAATCTAGCAAAATCCAAATAAAAAAATTGCAAAAAGTGCTCAAAATCGAATTTGGTGACAAAGACGAACGGCAACCAATCTAGCAAAATCCAGAAATTACTTTTTTCCTCTAATCGAGTTCTTTCGCCTGGGATAAGTGATTTTTTTTTTGTTTGGATTTTTTAAAGACAGTTGCAATGCAGTTATAAGATATATAATTTTGAATAATTTAGCACACATGATCAATCTAGAATGACTGAGACTTAATTTAGTCGGGTACGCTAAAGAATATAAATTGTTTTCCTATATATATATATATATATATATATATATATATATATATATATATATATATATATATATATATATATATATATATATATATATATATATATATATATATATATATATATATATATATATATATATATATATATATATATATATATATATATATATATATCTATATATATCTATATCAATTCAAAATCAATATAAGAATTGTCTGAAAACTACCTGCATTATAAAAATTTGGATAGTCAGTAGCAACATGTCAAAACTAAGTATGGTATAAAATACCATTACATTTGAAAAAGATCTAGGTTAAATATTGAAGACCATTAAATATATTTAAAATAGGTCCAGTTCAATTTAAAAGTTTGTAGTGTTTATTGCTGATGACTTTGAAATTTTGTGTTAAAATGTTTTGGAACTTACATAGTGTGTGCAACAATTGTCGAACTTGTTCTCCGTTATAATTCATCCCTTCATGTCCACAATCTAAAATCTGAGGGATATCAATTCGTTTTTATTATATTTGTAATGTCGTTTTTTTTTTTAATGAGACTTGAAACCTATAAATGGGGTGACAAAAACATTTTAAAATAATTTTCATAAACTTTGTACACATTAACAGAAAAAATATCCTCTTAGGCTTGAGTCATCCTAAAGTTTTAGTTTTTATGTGAAAATCAAAAACCCTATGGCTTTAAGCCAAGGAAATTGTCAGATTACCGAAACTTCTATAGTGATAGTTAATATCGTTGATAAGTTTAAATTTATTTAAAATATGTTGGGTCTTACGATGTGCATACACACAAAAAATTTTTTCTCTGATTCAATCACCAAATTAATTGATCCAATTAATTTTTTAATTGAAATGTCTTCAATCACGAAAATGATAGTATCAATCACAGTTTTAATTGGGCATAGAAAAAATTCTTGATTACAAAATTAATTGATTTTTCCAGCAAAATTCAATTAATTTTTTAATTGATTCAATTAAAAATTTAATTATTGTTGATTGCAAAACGCAATTAATTTATTAATTAAAAAAGGTAACTATTTTTAATTACTTAGTTAGATTGGCTTAGAGTTTTTATTTGGATTAACAAATGATTGTTTGAAATACATTTTTAACTAAAAAAGTAAAAAAAATCAGCACTTTTTTAACTGAATTAGTCTTCCGAATTTGATTAAAAAGTTATTTGTATCAATTAATTTTTTAATTAAACATTTTAAAAATTTCAATCATTGACTTAATTAACTTAATGTTTCTATCATGATTAAAAAGTTAATTGTATCAATTAATTTATTAATTGAAAAAATTTTCAACTTCAATTAACTTTTTAATTGGAAATATTTTAGTGATATTTTTTTCTGTGTACATAGTCAGCTAGGTCAGCTTTCATTTGTCAATTCTCACTTTATGTCCACAATGTAAAATCTCATGGATGTCAATTCGTTTTGATTTTTAAAATGAAGTTGTTTATTAACAACAGTTGAAACTCTATTTATAATATAAACATTTTGAAATAATTTGTCATAAGCTTTGCACACATGGACCGGAAAAAATATTAATATCCTATTAGCCTTAATAGAGTTTTAGATTTTATTTTAAAATCAACTACCACTATGACTTTTAGCAGACAAAATTGCGAGATTACACGAACTTTTATAGGGTTAGGGTATATCGTTGATGAGTTTATAGTTATTTAAAATATGTTGGGGTTTACGTTTTGCACACGTGGCATTGTTAGATCAGCTTTCATTTGCCAATTCTCACTTTATGTCCACAATGTAAAATCTGATGGATATCAATTCGTTTTAAAATGAAATAGCTAATTAACAACATTTGAAACTCTATTTATAATATAACTATTTGAAATAATTAAGCTTTTTTTACGGTGTGCATACATGGCATTGTTAAGCCAGCTATCATTTGTCAATTTTCACTTTATACCCGCAATGTAAAATCTCATGGATATCAATTCTTTTTTATTTATAAAATGTAATTGTTTAATAACATTAGTTGAAACTTTATTTATAATATAAAATTTTTGAAATAATTAAGCTTTGCACAAAGGACCGGAAAAAATATTTATATCCTATTAGCCTTAACTTATCATAGAGTTTTAGATTTTATTAAAAAAAAACCCTATGACTTTAAGCCGGGGAAATTGCCAGATTACCCAAACTTTTATAGTGCTAGTTTATATCGTTCATGAGTTTAAATTTATTTAAAATATTTTGGGTTTTACGGTGTGCACACATGGCATTGTTAAGTCAGATTTCATTTATCAATTCTCATTTCATGTCCGAAATGTAAAATCTCATGGATGTCAATTCATTTTGAGATTTAAAATGAAGTTGTTTATTAACAACAGTTGAAAATCTATTTATAAATCTATATATATAAAATTTTGGAATAATTTGTCATAAGCGTTGCACACATGGACCGGAAAAAATATTTAAATCCTATTAGCCTTGGCTTATTTTAAAATCAACTATCACTATGACTTTTAGCCGACAAAATTGCGAGATTACTTGATGAACTTTTATAGTGTTAGGGTATATCGTTGATGAGATTAAATTTATTGAAAATATTTTGGGGTTTACGTTTTGCACACATGGCTTTGTTAGTTCAGCTTTCATTTGTCAATTCTCACTTTATGTCCGCAATGTAAAATCTCATGGATGTCAATTCGTTTTAATTTTGCAAATGTAATAGCTTATTAACAACAGTTGAAACTATATTTATAATATAAAAATTTTGAAATATTTTGCAATAAGCTTTGTACACATGGACCGGACAAATATTTAAATCCTATTAGCCTTGGCTTATTATAGAATTTTAGATTTTATTTTAAAATTAACTATCACAATGACTTTTAGCCGGCAAAATTGCGAGATTACACGAACTTTTATAGTGTTAGGGTATATCGTTGATGAGTTTAAATTTATTTAAAATATTTTTGGGTTTACTTTTTGCACACATGGCATTGTTAGGTCAGCTTTCATTTGTCAATTCTCACTTTATGTCCACAATGTAAAATCTGATGGCTATCAATTCGTTTTGATTTTTAAAATGAAATAGATTATTAACAACAGTTGAAATGCTATTTATAATATAAAAATTTTGAAATATTTTGCAATAAGCTTTGCACACATGGACCGGGGTATTATAGAATTTTAGATTTTATTTTAAAATTAACTATCACTATGACTTTTAGCCGACAAAATTGCGAGATTACACGAACTTTTATAGTGTTAGGGTATATCGTTGATGAGTTCAAATTTTTTTAAAATATTTTGGGGCTTACATTCTGCACACATGACACTAATAATCCTAATATTAATTATAAATTTTCACTATGTATCCATAATCTAAAATCTGATGGAAATCAATTCATTTCTGTTATATTTTTGTTGTTGTTTTATTAGACAGTTGGAAATAATATAAAATATTGCAATAATTTTTCATAAGCTTTGCATACAGAGACAGGAAACAAAATTTTGATTCTATTAGGTTTGAATTATCATAGAGTTTGTTGTAATCCAGTGGAAAAAACCATTTATGCGAATCGTCATGGTGTGAACTAATAATACAAATTATTGGGAAATGCAATGTGTATAAGGATCAAGGCTTAAGATTCATTGCGCGCATGTTTTCTGTGTGTGTGTATATGTTATTGAATTTTGTTTATAGAAATGTTGGACTCTGGAGAAAAACTAAAATGAATTTAAGCACAAAAATAAAAATCATTTTTTATATATTAGCCACAACCGTTCAATTGGTTTTTTTAAGATTTAATACCAAACCAAAATTCCTTGTGTTTTTTTAAATAACAAAACCAATTAAGAGAATAGTATCCTTTTAGGTAATTTGTTTTTTTTTTATTGAAAAGTGTGAACTATTACCATATTTTAATATTTTGGAATGTTTACCAATTCACAGTAATAATAAAAAATAACGGTTGTTGTACAAAAGGGGGGAAAATAGTAAGTTGAAGTTTTTGAACTTATAAGAAGTGCATATTGGAGAGTTTAAAAGTTTTTCCAATACTTAGAATTGTATTGACTTCTTCGTTTTCATTATTGTAATTTAGTTTTGTTTTTTGTTTTAAATTTATTTTGAATACACATTTTCACAAAAAAATAAATATTTTTAATTTTTATATTTTAAAATACATATGTATATGTTTATGTATGTGTGTGTGTCGTTCATTTCATTTTTTTGTTTTTAATTTCCTTCATTAATACTTTCAATATGTGTGTTTATGCGTTTAAGTTTGTTTTTATTATTATTATTTATTATTATTTTAATTATTATTTGACAGTTCTTTCTTTTGTTTCAAGTTAAAGTATTAGTATTTTATATTGTTGTTGTTGTTTTTCTTTTTTTCATTTAAAAATTTAAATAAATTTACTTATCTACAAATAGCTGCCGTATCCATGAGAATTGTTTCATAAAACTCAAAAAATCAAATTATGCCAATAAGAAATTAATGGTATAATGAAATAAATAATAAATAAATTGAAGAAAAGCATGAAATAAGCTATAGAAAAAAAAACTATTTAAATTTAATATGAATTAACCAAAATAAATGATGACACTTTTGGTGGCAGAGTTAACTTTGGATCTAAGAAATCAGATAGTTTAAGAGTAACACAAAGCAGTTTTTGGGTTTCGATATAAATTTCTTGAAAAAAATCGTTCTACTCTTGGAAACATAAATATAAATTTTCCTCGTAATAATCAAAAGATCAATAATTTATAGGATCATTGTAGTCTTTTAATCTGGCAAACATTTTAACTTCTCGCTCTCAGTAGTTATTAATTAAAATTCGTTATCAATTTAAAAAATGCACAATTGGGATAAAAAACTATTGCCTCAATGCATTGAAAGCTTGTCGGTACTCGTTATCAATTCGCATGCCTCTATTAACAACAAAAAAATATTAATAGAGTTTTTTTTGCTTATAATTCAAAGAACAGAATTTTACTCACTAAAGAATTTAACTTTTACCCAGCACACATGATGAATTTGCATTCCCCAAAACTGGAATTCTATGCGAGCTTATTTGAAAATTCTTCAATATTGGATATCAATTTAATTTTTGTAATTTTGATTTCTTTTCTTTTTAATTATTTATAATTCAAAGAACAGAATTTTACTCGCTAAAGAATTTAACTTTTATGTTGCACACATGGTCAATTTTCATTCCCCACATTTGGAATTATATTTAAGCTTATTTGAAAATTCTTTAATGGTGGATATCAATTCAATTCAATTAATTTTTTTTTTTAAATTTTGATTTCTGATTTTTAATTTTTATAATTCAAAGAACATAATGTTGCTTACGAAAGAATTTAACTTTTACCTTGCACACATGGTGAGTTAACATTCCCCACATTTGTAATTATACGTGAGCTTATTTGCCAGTTTTTGAATATCAGATATCAATTCAATTTTTTTTTTTAATTTTGATTTCTGATTTTTAAATTTGATAATTCAAAGGACAGAATTTTACTAACGAAATAATTTAACTTTTACCTTGCACACATGGTGAAGTTACATTCCCTACATTTGGAATTATACGTGAGCTTATTTGAAAATTCTTTAATAGTGCATATCAATTCAATTCAATTTTTTTTTTAATTTTGATTTCTGATTTTTAATTTTTATAATTCAAAGAACAAAATGTTGTTTACGAAAGAATTTAACTTTTACCTTGTACACATGGTGAGTTAACATTCCCCACATTTGGAATTATACGTGAGCTTATTTGCCATTTTTTTAATATCAGATATCAATTAATTTTTTTTTTAATTTTGATTTCTGATTTTTAAATTTGATAATTCAAAGGACAGAATTTTACTAACGAAATAATTTAACTTTTACCTTGCCCACATGGTGAAGTTACATTCCCTACATTTGGAATTATACGTGAGCTTATTTGAAAATTCTTTAATAGTGGATATCAATTCAATTAAATTTTTTTTTAAAATTTTTATTTCTGATTTTTAGTTTTCATAATTCAAAGGACAAAATTTTACTCACGAAAGAATTTAATTTTTACCTTGCACACATGGTGAATTTACATTCCCCTTATTTGGAATTATACGTGAGCTTATGTGCAATTTTTTTAATATCAGATATCAATTACATTTTTTTGTTGATATTTATGTGTTTCCTATAAATTTGATATAACTAATATTGGATTTTATACTTTGCACACATGTTAAGATTATATCCCAGACTACATAGTTTTATTGTGTATTTTTGTAATTGCATTTAATATTGCATGTCAATTCAATTTTCATTTAAAATCCAAATTTAAAAATGAAATATCGTTTTAATAAAAATATAATTGATATTCATTTTAAATGACTTTTGATAATATATGTCGAACAAGTTAACATATTTGGGATACAAACTACCAATGTGTGCGAAGGATTAAAATAAAAATATTCCATGAAACCCATTTAAAATAAAATGAAAATATTGATAATATTAAAATAATTATAAAATTTAATATCAAATTGATCTTCAGTATTTAGCAATTTCGAAAATACAATAACCAAGTCTATTGGGTAAAACAAATGTCAAAAAGTGCACAGCACAAATGTAACAAAATCCTAACGAAATGTGTATATTAAATTAAAGGATTTTAAACTCTAAACATTAACTCAAAGTCTTAACGAAATGTGTATATGAAATTAATATTTTTAAACTCCATTTTTTAATAAAATCTAACGCACAGCACAAAAACAACAATTTTTTCTAAAACTCATCAACATAGTTTTATAATTCTTTTTTTAATGAAATCCAATTGATATCCCATTTTAATTAAATTTATATATATTTCGCTTGTAATTCTAGTTAGCTGATGCAGTAATTTTTCATGTGTGCAAGGCATCAAGGTAAAAATTATTTTCTAAAATGAAAAACAAAAATTAAATAATTATAATATCCAAATTCTTGGAAATCGTTGATTTCAGAAAACTCGAATTGATATCCAATCTCGAAAAATGGTACAAAATATTCAAAAATTTCTAGACTGTGCACTTCTTAAAGAAAATTTCCTTCAGTATCATTATTTGCCTTTTGATAGTCAAAGTATAGATTTTTTTAATGAAATATAATTGATATTCCATTGAAGTTAAATTTATAAGTGTATCTTTACATCGACTAGTTAGCTGAAATACAAACTTTTCATGTGTGCAAGGTATAAAAGCAAATATGATTTACTAAACAATTGAAATAGACATAAAATGTTAAAAATATATATTTATTGGATTTTTTCTTCAATGTATTTTTGTGTTTTGAAACGAATTGTTGTGAGTTGAATTTTCACAAAAAAACCCTACTCATTTAGTGAGAAAAATTTCATATCGAACAAAAACAAAATTTGTTAACAAATTTCATATAGGTAATTAAAATGTAATTTACATTTTTTTCTCACTCCTTTATTTTAATGAAATCCAATTGATATCCCGTTTGAGTTTAATTTGAATATATTTCCCATGTAATTCTAGTTAGCTGATATAGAAATTTTTCATGTGTGCAAGGTATAAAGGAAAAAAGTATCTACTATAATTGGCAAACCAAAAAACTAAAATAGTTAGAATCCATAGATCTTTGGAATTTATGTTTTCAGAAAACTCGAATTGATATGCAATCTTGAAAAGTGTTGAAAAATATTTATAACTTAGACCAGCTAACTGATGCTAAAATTTCTAAAGTGTGCACTTATTAAAGGAAATTGACTTCAGTGGCACTATTTGCCTTTTGATTTTCAAAATGAAATCTAATTGATATTCCATTGAAGTTAAATTTATAAGTGTATTTTTACAATGACTAGTTAGCTGAAATACAGACTTTTCATGTGTGCAAGGTATAAAAGCAAATACGATTTATTAAACAATTGAAATATACATAAAATGTTAAAAATATATATTTATTGGATTAATGAAATCTAATTGATATACGATTTAAGTTAAATTTATAAGTGTATGTCTACTATGACTAGTTAGCTGAAATCTAGATTTTTCATGTGTGCAAGGTATAAAACAAAATATGATTTATTTAACAATTGATATAAACATAAAATGTTAATAATACATATTTATTGGAAATTTTGTTTTTTAATAGAATTTATGTGTGTTGAATTTTCTCAAAAAAAAAACACCAATTCATTGAGTTAGAAAAACTTTTTACTGTACAAAAACAATATTTTTTAAAAAATTTCATATAGGTAATTAATTTTTTTTTCAATTTTTATATCTCACTCCTTTTTTGAATGAAATCCAATTGATATCCCATTAGAATTTATTTTGCATACATTTACCTTGTAATTCTAGTTAGCTGATATAGAAATTTTTCATGTGTGCAAGGTCTAAACTAAAAAATTAAATGGTTATTATCCATAGAATGTTGGAATCTATGTTTTCAAAAAACTTGAATTGATATCCAATCTTGAAAAGTGTTGAAAAATATTTACAACTTAGACCAGCTAACTGATGCCGAAATTTTTGAAGTGTGCAATTGTTAAAGAAAATTGGCTTCAGTGTCACTATTTGCCTTTTGATATTCAAAAACACGAATTCATATCTAATCTCGAAGAGTGTTACAAAATATTTACAAACTAGATCAGCTAACAGATGCCGAAATTTTTGAAGTGTGCAATTGTTAAAGAAAATTGGCTTCAGTTTAATTAATTGTTTAATGAAATCTAATTGATATAATATTTGAATTAAATTTGTAAATGTGTCTCTATTAAGACTAGTTAACTGCAATACAGGCTTTTCATGTGAGCAAAATATAGAAGCAAATATGATTTACAAAACACTAGAGAAAAAAAAGAATATAAAAAATATACATTTATTGGAAATTTCATTATTATTTAAATAGTATTGAAATTGTTTATCTCACTCCTTTATTGAATGAAATCTAATTGATCTCATTTTAATTAAGTTTGGATGTTAAACCTATTTAAGGGAAGTTAGTTGTTGTTACCAACTTTGCATGTGTGCAAGCTATAAAAGCAAAAATGATTTACTGAAAAAAGAAATAAAATGTTTAAAATAATTAATTTATTGGATTTATTGGAATTTTTTATCTCACTCCTTTATTGAATGAAATCTAATTGATATCCCATTCTAATTAAGTTTGGATATTAAACCCTTTTAAGGGAAGTTAGTTGTTGTAAAAACTTTGCATGTGTGCAAGCTATAAAAGCAAAAATGATTTACTGAAAAAAGAAATAAATAAAATTCTTAAAATAATTAATTTAATGGAAATCTATTTTTTTTCAGAAAAATTACGAATTGATATCCAATCTCGAAAAGTGGCAAAAAATTTTAACATATTAGACCACCTATCTAATGTATAAATGTCTAAAGTGAGCACAGAAAATAGGCTTCAATATCTTTATTTTTCCTTTTCATATACAAAATATAGAAATATTTTTCCAAAAACAAACTGTTTCCTAATAAATTAAGATTTTATTCTTTATTTTAAATTTCCCTATGCCATAGTGATGACTAATTTCCAACCTCTTTTTTGTAAATTTTCTAAACATAAATCTTCAAAATTAATTTATGGGAAAAAAATCCCCTTATCTGCCACTTAGTGTCATAATAAATTGTAGTATAAAAACAAGTATTTGATGAAAAATAAATACCAAATGGTTCTTTCAAAAAACAATATGCTATTAAAATAACATAAATTGCAATGCATATATCTCTTGTTTATAGTGATATTTAATTGAAAATAAATACACGCACAATTAAAATGTTTTTCATTAGTTTTAGTTTCTTTTGTTAGTCTTATTACTTTGGAATATATTTATATGTATATGTTTGTTTTTTGTATTTTTTTATTGATTTTGGTATTTTTAAAACACTTGTGTTGTTGCTTTTTAAACAATTTACAATTCATTCACATCATCACCAATAATAATAAATTAAATTTTTTTCCTCAATTTTTATCTTGCTTTGACAAATATGTATATGTGTATATTTATATATAGTTATATATAAATATATAAGTTGTTTTGTTTTATTATTTCATAATAATAATAATATAGATTTTTTTATTTTTAAATTAGTTATTTTATACATATACACGAATGCGAGAAATAAGGTTAATTTAAGGAGAAAATGGGGGGGGGCAAGGGTTTTTGGGACTTTTTGGAGAATAAAATATTTTCAAACATATACACACACATCAATAAATTTATCTAACGACTAAAAATGAAAGAGGGAGAAACAGAGAGAGAGAGTGAGAGAGAGAGAGGAACCTGATGGGGGAGGGAGACTTTTTTATTTATTGAAATCTTTCTCATTTAAAATTTATGCAATTTTTGGTATATTCTCCCTGGGGGCATTTGGGTCATTCACTTTTTGTAGAATATTCAAATATATATTTTTTTGTCTTTCTAGAATATTGATTTCACCAATCATGTTTTTGGAATTCATCCATAAAAATATACACGCACACATGCTCGTGACTAGTTACATACATACTTATCATAGACAATATTCCCGTGTAGGTGTATAGAAAAATGAATGCTCTTGTCTTGAATAGCTGGGCATGGGCTTCCTGTGTGTGTGTGTGTGTCTCAATAAAAGATTCAAAATTGTTTGTTTTGGAATTGTTGGTAGTTTGGGCTTTGTTATTATTTTTTTTTCTTTTGTAAAGTTTATAATTAATACATTTGATAATAATTAATAATATGTATATATATATTTTCAATATAATTGTATAATAATTATAATAATAATTAATTAATTAATAATAATATGCATAATAGTTAATTGTTTTGGATTTTCATTATTTTTTTTGTTTTGTTCGTTCTTTCAATATTTATAATTTTTTCTTATATTTCCTTTCTATATATTTTTCTTCTTAATTTTATTCATTCTTTATACATACATACTCTTTGGTATATTCATCTTATTATCATAATCCTCTCCATTATATACTGCAGTGATTTTGTTTATAATTTATGTTTATTTGTAGCTTTTATTAAATTTTTGGAAATTGTATTTATAGGAAAATTTTGAAAAAATAAAAATTTAATTGCAAAAAATTTCAAAAAAATTTTGTTCTGGAATTTTTGTTATTGTTGCTGTTTATAGCTTTTATTGTAGTGTTGTTGTTTTATTTTTTTAATTGTATTACCTGATTGCTTACTTGTGGTTGCTGCCAATAGTTTGTTCTTGGTGGAGGGGGGGAATGGCATTGGTAAAGGGTTTTTTGTTTTCAAATTGACAGAGAGTGTGTTGCTTTTTTTCTATTAATATTGCACAGGATTTGTTTGGAGTTTTTTTTTTAAATTATTTTCTATCTGGAGATTTTCTGTCCTCTATGATGTGTATTTCGATTGCTTGTCGTGCTGTTAATGAGTGACGGAGGTTAGTTCTTACGTTGCTGTGCTTTTGCTATCCTTTTCAGGTTTTGTGTGTGTGTGTGTATGTGTAACTGTCTACTTAGACCTAGCGGCCTCGGGCCCATCTTAGTAACGCATCAGCCAGTACATCCAGATGTGCTTTCGTCTGAAAATAAAGATTTAAAGCAAACATTAATTTTAGTTTTAATTTTAAAATAACAGATATCTAAAAAAAAATATGAACATTTTACAAATTGTAAATCTTTTATTTTATTTATTAACACATGTGAGAAAATAATCTTGCACACAAAGCAAATATTTGATGATGCTAAAATACAAGGTTTTTACAAAATCAAAAGTTCTTAGATTTTTTTTAAATACAATTCGTTTTAGTGATCAGGAAGCATTTTAATCAACAAGGCTTCGATATAAATTTGATTGCCATTATAAACGAAACGATGCGAACTGGTAATCTCTTGGAAATATTTTAGATTCCTCGTAATATATAAATTACAGAATCATTGTCCCCGTTTTGCTTTGCATCCATTCCAATTACAATTATTAATTAAAATTCGTTATCAAATCGATAAAGAAAACAAAACTTGCATAATTTGAATATGATTAGAATAATTATACGTAAAAATTTCATATATGTTTTACATAAATAGCTAATTTTAACAGTTTGAGTTTTTCTACCTTGCACACATGATGAATTTGCATTCCTCATATATGGATTTATAAGTAAAATTTCAAAATTCTATAATATTGGATATCAATTCCATTTTTTAAAGTTTTAATTTTTTTGTAACAATTAATATTGGATTTTATGCATTGCACACATGATAAAATTATATCTTGTATCATAAACGCTAGTTAGGGTTACTTTGTAGTAAAATTTTATATTGGATATCAATTCTACTCTCAATTTAAAACATCAATTTTGTAATAAATAAAACTAAGTTACGTTTTAACGACAATCTAATTGATACCAATTCTAAAGTAATTTTTGAAAATATTTCTCTAATAACAAAACCTATCTGGAATACAAACCACTCATGTGTGCAAAGCTTTAAAATAAAAAAAAAATTAAATAAAAATAAAATATTAATAATATTCAATTTATTTTAAGAATTGATAATGACTTGATATTCAATATTAAACAATTTCGAAAAATTATCACATATATTGGGTGCAAAAAAATAAATTAAATGTGCATAGCAAAAATGATAACAATTTCTTAACGAATTGTGTATATCAAACTAAGAGTTTGGAAACTCATTTGTTTAATAAAATCTAATTGATACCCCATTTAAAGTAAATATGCAAGTATTCGTATAATAATATTAGTTAGCTGGACTATAGATTTTTTATGTGTGCAAGGTATAAAGGCAAATAAGATTTATTAAAATCTAGAAATAGAAATAAAATATATTATTAATATTTATTTAGTAGGAATTTCTTTATTTTTAAGAAAAATCGATGATGATCCCATGAAAAGAATGTTGATCATCTCTCCTACTTCAGTTCCCATTGCCGTATTTAATTTTTGATTTTATTTTTAGTTTACAATTTTACTCTGGCATAATTATTAGTTTTAATTTTAATTTTAGTTTAAATTTTAACTAGACTTTTAATTTTAGTTTAAATTTAAATTTTTCTTTTTATTTAAATTTTAAGTTTTAAAAACAAAAAATTATTGGTAAGCAATTTCATTATATTTTTTTGTAGTTTTAATTATTTTTAAGACATATTTTTCTTTATTGAGCCCTTTTGTGTTTTAATTATTTTTAGTAATTTTTAATTTTAATTGTTGATTAATATTTTTAGTTTCAATTTTTTTTTTTATTTTTGAAAAAACAAATTTTAATTTTTGATTTTAATTCTTGTTATAATTTTGATTGTAATTTTTTTTTTAGTTTTTATTTTAAAAATTAAATTAATTTTTTACTTTATTTTTAATTTTAATTTTTAAAAACAAAAATGTTTGGTAACCAGTTGAGGCATTTTTTTACTAAATTTTAATTTAATTATTGATTAAAATTTTTTAAACTACAAGTGTTCAAGGTTTTAAGCTGAAATTAAAATTTTTTATTTTAATTTTTGTTTTAATTTGATTTTACTTGTTGTTTTTAATTTAAGTTTATATTTTAAGTTAGGTTAGGTATAGTGGCAGCCCAATATTTCAGTCTCACTTAGACAATGAAGTCCATTGTGATACCACGGTGGTGAACTTCTCTCTTATCACTGAAAGCTGCCCGATTCCATGTTAAGCGCTATGACAAGGGACCTCCTTTTTACTACTGAATCCGTACGACGTTCCATATTGCAGTGAAACCACTTAGAGAAGCGTTGAAATACTCAGAAATGGCACCAGCATTACTGAGGTGGGATAGGTTAGCTTAGGTTAGGTTATGTGGCAACCCGATGTATCAGGCTCACTTAGACTATTCAGTCCATTGTGATACCACATCGGTGAAGGTGGGATAATCCATAGCTGAAAAACTTGTTGGTTTTTGATCGAAACATGGTTTGAACCCATGACCCTGTGTTCGAAAGACGGGCATGCTAACCATTGCACCACGGTGGCTCCCTAGTTTATATTTTTGATTTTGAATTTAATTTTAATTAATTAATTCTAATTTTAGTTTTAATTTTTATTAAAATTTTTAATTTTTTTTTGTTGTAACTTTGATTTTCATTGATTTAAAATTTATTTATTTAAAATTTATTAATTTATTTTATTTAATTTTATTTTAAAATTTAATTTAATTTAGGTTGTAATTTTCCCTTGTTGTTAGTTTTAAAAATTAAAATATCTTGCAGAACATACACGATCTTCTGTCCTCATTTCAGTTTAAATTTTAATTTGACTTCTAATTGCAATTTTTAAAAACAAAAAATTTTTTGGTAATCTTTTAAGGCAATTTTATCATAATTTTAATTTTAATTAGGTTTTTGATTTTAATTCTAAGTATAGATTTAATTTTTGTTTTTAAATTTGATTTTAATTTTTTTATTTTTAATTTTATAATTTTAGATTATAATTTTTCCTTGTTATTACACTTGTAATTTAGTCAATGCATGGCTTTAAGCTGAGATCAAAAACAACAATAACTTGTTATTAATTTTAACAAGTATATACGGCCGTAAGTTCGGCCAGGCCGAATCTTATGAACCCTCCACCATGGATTGCGTAGGAACTTCTACTAAAGGCTGTCATCCACAATCGAATTACTTGGGTTGCGATAACACTTGCCGATGGCAAGTTATCGTAAAACTTTTTAACACTGTCTTCTAAATTGTAAGTTAGCCCATACGGGGTATATATTAAACAAAAAAAGGCCGATTAAATACGTATATAATATAGTTTGACAAAAAAAAAAATTGACAAAATTTTCTATAGAAATAAAAACGTGACAAAATTTTCTATAGAAATAAACGTTTGACAAAATTTTCTATAGAAATGAAATTTTGACACAACTTTCTATAGTAATAAAATTTGACAAAATTTTCTATGGAAATAAAGTTTTGGTAGATTATTTTTGGCGATATGGACCAATTTTTGTGTAATAAGTCATCGGCTATATATAACTAAAGACCGATATTGACCAATTTTTACATGACTGTTAGAGGCCATATATTGACAAAATGTACCAAATTTCAACCGCATCGGATGACTTTTGCTATATATAATTATGGACCGATATGGACCAATTTTTCCATGGTTGTTAGAGACTATATACTAACACCACGTACTAAATTTCAATTGGATCGGATGAATTTTGCTCCTCCAAGAGGCTCCGGAGTTCAAATCTGGGGATCGGTTTATATGGGAGCTATATATAATTATGAACCGATATGGACCAATTTTTGCATGGTTGTTGGAGGCCGTATACTAACATCAGGTACCAAATTTCAACAGGATCGGATGAATTTTGCCCCTCCAAGAGGCTCCGGAGGTCAAATCTGGGGATCGGTTTATATGGGGGCTATATATAATTATGGACCGATATGGACCAATTTTTGCATGGTTGTTAGAGACCGTATACTAACATCAGGTACCAAATTTCAACAGGATCGGATGAATTTTGCCCCTCCAAGAGGCTCCGGAGGTCAAATCTGGGGATCGGTTTATATGGGGGCTATATATAATTATGGACCGATATAGACCAATTTTTGCATGGTTGTTAGAGACCGTATACTAACATCAGGTACCACATTTCAACCGGATCGGATGAATTTTTCCCCTCCAAGAGGCTCCGGAGGTCAAATCTGGGGATCGGTTTATATGGGGGCTATATATAATTATGAACCGACATGGACCAATTTTTGCATGGGTGTTAGAGACCGTATACTAAGACCACGTACTAAATTTCAACCGGATCGGATGAATTTTGCTCCTCCAAGAGGCTCCGGAGGTCAAATCTGGGGATCGGTTTATATGGGAGCTATATATAATTATGGGCCGAGATGGACCAATTTTTGCATGGTTGTTAGAGGCCGTATACTAACATCAGGTACCAAATTTCAACCGGATCGGATGAATTTTGCTGCTCCGTGAGGCTCCCCAAGCCAAATTTGGGGATCGGTTTATATGGGGGCTATACGTAAACGTGGTCCGATATGGCCGATTTTCAATACCATCCGACCTACATCAATAACAACTACTTGTGCCAAGTTTCAAGTCGATAGCTTGTTTCGTTCGGAAGTTAGCGTGATTTCCACAGACGGACGGACAGCCGGACAGACGGACAGACGGACAGACGGACAGACGGACGGACGGACGGACATGCTTAGATCGACTCAGAATTTCACCACGACCCAGAATATATATACTTTATGGGGTCTTAGAGCAATATTTCGATGTGTTACAAACGGAATGACAAAGTTAATATACCCCCATCCTATGGTGGAGGGTATAAAAATTAAAATATCACACTTAGCCTTTTGTAAAACATACACGATATTCTGTCCTCGTTTTATTTAAAATTTTTATTTTACATTTAATTTCAATTTTGATTTTTAAAAACAAAAATTTGTTGGTAATCACTTAAGGCATTTTTTACTTTTTTTTTTAATTTTAATCATTTTTATTTAATATTATTATTAATTTTTGATTAAATTTTTATTTTCAATATAATTTTAATTGTTGATGTTAATTTTAATTTTAGTTTTAAATATATTTGTTTAGTTTTAATTTCATTTTTAATTTTATTTAAAAATTAAGTTTAAATTTTCTTTCTAATTTTTGATGTTGTGGTTTTAGACATTAAAATATCACACTTACCGTTTTGTAGAACATACACGATCTTCTGTCCTCATCTTCACCTTCTGGACAATCGATGAAACCGTCACAAAGCACATGATCGTCTATGCAACGATATCTTCCTTGCACATCCGGTGTCGGACATGCAAAACGTTCCATGCCATCCATAGCTGTGGGACATTCTATAAAGAAACAAAACAAAAACGTAGAAAATGTCAATGGTAATAAAATGTTAGCAAAACTAATGCTTAAATAAACTAAATAATGTAGAATATAATAAACAGTGAAACCTCTCAAACATGGACAATCTGAAAACAGGACACCTCTCAAAAGTGGACATTTGTCGGCCGAAGTTTGCTGTATTAACACATTAAAATAAATCTCTCATAAATCGACACCTCTCAAATGTGGACAAAATTTTTGGTCTATTGTGGGTGTCCACTTCTGAGAGGTTTCACTGTAAAATGAAATTTAAAATATTTGCATTCTATCTCCTTGGGTCTTTTCCATTCTGTATAAAAGCCTTTCAATAAGCATCAGTGTAACATTTCAACACCTTAACGATGACATTTTGGACAAGCTATAGTCTCACGTTTATCCCATACTCTTCTTCATGCAGAGGTGTAAATAACTCTGACTTTTATTATTACATTTGTACCTCAGCTCTCATTGTCGTATTTAATTTGAATATCAATGAGTAAATGTCTACTCAGATATATGTAGGTATTCGAATGAGTGTTTCTGTTGGTAAAGTGTATGTATATATTTAACTGTAGGTGTGAAAGAGAGAGAGATAGGGAGAGTGTTGCTATAAGTATTCAAATATCACACAATGTGTTCTCTACGTTGTCATATTCCCAATGATGGGGTTGAAATTGAACACATTTTAACAATGCCATACTCATTCACAAAAAAAGAAAAAACCTGGAAAAATTGTTGGTGCTGGTGTTGCCTCTGCTGCCGTTTGCTACTCTAGTAGCAAAGCCAACACCAATTCCGACATTGACACCGACCACCGACAACATATCAAATACCTGGCATAACTCTTAAAATCTACCATCAGATAGGTTCCTAACCACTCAAAATGAAACTAAGGCTTTGTGAGTGTGTGTGTGTGTGTGTCTAGTTGAATTCTTAGCTCTATACCATTGTTGTTGTAGTTGTCCTTTTGACGTCAATACTTAATTTGATTTCATAGCCGTCATTGTTAAACATTGCGACGTAAAATAAGGTATTTGACTATGTATCGAAGAAACAAAACAAAAAAATCTATATATTATATAGGTATTTACATACCCGTATAGAAATATATGTGTGAGTGTGCGCGTGTGCTTTATGATGGCAAGGTGTTTGAATCGAATTGATGAAATATGAAATTGATGGATATAAGGGTGTAAAATAAATCATTTATTTTTTTTTTTGCGATAGCATGTAGAGAAGGTGTTGAAGAAATATTATTAAAAGAAAAATCGTTTCTTGTGGGATTTAACGATTTTCATAATGCTTTTTAATTTATAACAAAAAGGTATGCACTAAAAAAAGTTTAATTGGATCCAAAGAAACATTTAGGAATTTTATATAAGGGACAATATGAGAACTTCAAAGAATGGATAAAAATCTAAATAAAAAATATAAATTTTCTATAGATATGAAATTTTCAGAAACTTTCTTATGGATATGAAAAATTTCACAAAATTTTCTATAGAAATAAAATTTCCAGACAAAATTTTTTAAACATGAATTTTTCTTTAAAAAATAAAAAAATTTCAGAAAAATTTTTTATAAAAATTAAATTTCCAGAAAAATTCCTATAGAAATAATTTTTTTGAAAATTTCCTTTTTCTGAAAATCTTCTACAAAAATGAAATTTTCAGAAAATTTATTATAGACATGAAATTTTAAGAATATTATAGAAATATAATTTTAAAAAAATTTTATTACAAATAAGAAAATTTGTTATGAAAATAAAATTTTCAGAAAAATTCTTATAGAAATTAAGTTTTTAGATAATTTCCTTTAGAAATAAATAATATTAATAAGGGCTATATACTTTTAATTTTCCACCATCATTTACTAAATTGTCAATACGAAATAAGATTTAAAATTTTAAAATTTTCATTTTGTATTCATGGATCATTAATTCACCATGCATAGTAGTTATCAGCCATTTAAAGCGATTAAGCGTACATAAATACCACACAACACACACATACTCATGCATACGAATGTGCTTTCCCCTTCGCCCGATCACACGTGACATCAATACTCATAAATATTCATAAATATTGCGGTGTATTGCAATGAACACGTATGGGGTGCATATTAATGAAGAAATTTACGGATATTCACATTCATAAATATCCAGGTGATATGATGCTCTTTCAATTAAATCAGCCATTTTTATATGAAAATTCAGTAGTTCCGAGTTGATTCAATTATGCATGTTTGAGTGGTTTGCTATAAAATCAATGATATATTTATTACAGTGCACTGAAGTGCTTTATTAAATCACGGTATAGGAAAGAGCAAAAAGTTTTGAAAATTTCCAAAAAAATCAGATAAACAATTAAAATAAATCTGATATTATTTTTTAGCTATAAGTTTTATTTTTCAATGGCATGAAATTGGAAAATTTAGCCAAATCGAAAAATTCACTTTTTTGAGACAAAGGATCATATTTTTAGGTAATAATAAAAAGGATGGTATAACCAATATAATCAGATTAAAACCACGGTCAAAGTACACAGTTTTTTCAAATTGTAAAATGTTGAAAATAAAATTAAATAAAACAACTGTATACGGATTTAAGTTCGGCAGGGCGAATCTTAAATACCCACCACCATGAATCAAAAAATATAATTGTTTCCTTACACAGAAAAAATCCGTAGTAAAGCTATCGCTGAATTTAAGGTAGTTTTTTTTTTTTGGAAAAACATTATTTGTTTGTAGTTAAATTTTATTATTGTTTTCGAAATTTTCCACAGCTCAACGAAATCTTATATTTTTTAAGTATGGCTCAAACAGTTTATGAACTAAACGTGGCACATAAGTTCATTATGAACTAAAGCAAAAGAACATTTTTTGTATGATTCTCAAAAAGAGTAAAAATGGACGATTGTATGGTTAAAATGGCCATGTTTTGACGCCAATGATTTTTTTCTTTACTTTTAGTTAATTTTTTCCTCTATAAGAGGATGTAAAGTTGTGAATCGCAGTTAAAAAGTACAACAGGACATTCAATTTTCCAGTTTTTAACAACGCTTTGGGGAAATCTCAAAATGTGGAGTACAATTCAGTTTATTTTTCGCACGAGGTAGTGGGTTCTTCATATAAAACAATTTACATTTTTTCGGTGTAGAAAACTCTTCGTCAGGTTACTTGAAAATACATACATAAAATCTTATGACAAATACTCTGTCAAGCAAACATATATAACAACAGAGAAATCGGGACACTTAATACATGGGAGCTATACCAAAACATGGACCGATCCACACCATATTCGCTACCCCTATTTACAGACCGAAAATACCTATCAATTTTGAATTTCCGGCAAATCGGTTAAAAATTCGAAGTCAAATCGGGAGATCGGTATATCAAATCGATCAATACGCCCCATATTCGGCTTACTTATGTGTGGACCCAAAATACCCCTTGATTTTGAATTGCAGTCAAATCGCATAAAAATTGGGATGTCTACACACTTAAGGGGTCAAATCTGGATCGGTCTATATGAGGTAAATAGGAAAACACGAACCGATACACACCAAATTCGGCGTACTTATGCGTAGACCCAAAATATCAGGCAGATCAGATAAAAACTACGGTTTCTAGATGCCCAAGAAATAAAATCGGGAGATCGGTCTATAAGGGGGCTATACCAAAACATGGACCGATACACACCATTTTCGACACACCTATTTGTGGTCCCAAAATATTTCTAGATTTCCAATTTTAGGCGAATCGAACAGAAAATACGGTTTCTAGTAGCCCAAGAAGTAAACCCGGAAGTTCCATCTATATGGGGGCTATTTATAGCAAAACATAGACCGCTACACACCATTTTCGACACACCTATTTGTGGTCCTAAAATACCTCTAGATTTCCAAAATTGGCGAAACGAATAAAAACTACTATTTTTAGAAGCCCAAAACCAAAAATCGGGGCATCGGTTTAAATGGGAGCTATATCCAAAATTTTATTTCTATCGAAAATTTTGTCAAAATTTTATTTCTACAGAAAATTATATCAAAATTTATTTCTACATAAAATTTTGTCTAATTTTATTTCTATCGAAAATTTTGTTAAAATTTCATTTCTATAAAAAATTTGGCTAAAATTTTATTTTTATAGAAATTTTTGTCAAAATTTTATTTCCATAAAAAATTTTGTTAAAATTTTATTTCTATTAAAAATTTTGTCAAAATTTTATTTCTATAGAAAATTTTGTTAAAATTTTATATCAATCGAAAATTTTGTCAAAATTTTAATTCTATAGAAATTTTTGTCAACATTTTATTTCTATAGAACATTTGTCAAAATGTTATTTGTATAGAACATTTTGTCAAAATTTTGTAAAAATTTTATTTCTATTGAAAACTTTGTCAAAATTTTATATATATACAAAATTTTGTTAAATTTATTTCTATAGAAAATTTTGTCAAAATTTTATTGCTACAAAAAATTTTATTAAAATTTTATTTCTATAGAAATTTTTGTAAAAATTTTATTTTTACAAAAAAATTTACTAAAATTTTATTTTTATAGAAATTATTGCCAAATTTTATTTCTATAGAAAATTTTGTTAAAATTTTATTTCTATAGAAATTTTTGTCAACAATTTATTTCTATAGAAAATTTTGTTAAAATTTTATTTCTATAGAAATTTTTGTCAACATTTATAGAATATTTTGTCAAAATTTTGTAAAAATTTTATTTCTATTGAAAACTTTGTCAAAATTTTATTTATAGAAAAATTTTATTAAATTTATTTCTATAGAAAATTTTGTGAAAATGTTGTTTCTATAGAAAATTTTGTCAAAATTTTAGTTCTATAGAAAATTTTGTCAAAATTTTATTTCTATAGAAAATTTTGTCAAAATTTTATTTCTATAGAAAATTTTGTCAAAATTTTATTTCTATACACAATTTTGGTAAAATTTTATTTCTATAGAAAATTTTGTTAATTTTTTTATTTCTATGGAAATTTTTGTAAAAATTTTATTTCTACAAAAAATTTTTAGTTTTGTCAAAAATTTTACTTCTATAGAAAATATTGTTAAAATTTTATTTCTATAGAAAATTTTGTCAAAATTTTATTTCTATGGAAATTTTTGTAAAAATTTTATTTCTACAAAAAACTTTACTAAAACTTTTTTTATAGAGAATTTTGTCAAAATTTTATTTCTATAGACAATTTTCTCAAAATTTATTTCTATAGAAATTTTTGCCAAAATTTTATTTCTATAGAAAATTTTAGTAAAATTTTATTTCTACAGAAAAGTTTGTCAAAATTTTATTTCTATAAAAATTTTTGTGAAAATTTTATTTCTACAAAAAATTTTATTAAAATTTTATATCTATCGAAAATTTTTTAAAAATTTCATTCCTATAAAAATTTTTGTCAAAATTTTATTTCTATAGAACATTTCGTCAAAATGTTATTTCTATAGAATATTTGGTCAAAATTTTATTTATATACAAAATTTTGTTAAATTTATTTCTATAGAAAATTTTGTCAAATTTTTTTTTCTATAGAAAATTTTGTCAAAATTTTATTAAAATTTTATTTCTATAGAAAATTTTGTCAAAATTTTATTTCTATAGACAATTTTGTTAAAATTTTATTACTGTAGAAAATTTTGTTAAAATTTTATTTCTACAGAAAATTTTCTCAAAAAAAAAAAATTTATATAGAAAATTTTGTCAAAGTTTTATTTATAGACAATTTTGCCAAAATTTTATTCCTATAGAAAATTTTGTGAAAATTTATTCCTTTAGAAAATTTTGTCAAAATTTTATTTCAATAGAATTCTTTGTCAAAATTTTATTTCTATAGAAAATTTTGTTAAAATTTTATTTCTATAGAAAATTTTGTCAAAATTTTATTTCTATAGAAAATTTTGTCAAAATTTTATTTCTACAAAAAAATTTACTAAAATTTTATTTTTATAGAAATTTTTGCCAAACTTTTATTTAAATAGAAAATGTTTTTAAAATCTTATTTGTATAGAAATTTAGATACACGAGTTGGCATATCCACAAATGTCAATAAATTATGAAAAATTTCATAAATGTAGTTAATTTTTCGCCTGATGTAGATCATTTTTCCCATAGAACTGTGCAGGTGTTTTTCCGTGTATATTGTCATGTTAATGACAAAATCAATGAGCGACAGTTGACAAATGAGAACATGACGTAAATACCAAACAGATTCCCACAAATACTCATACACACACACTCATACAGTGAGATATAGGGTCCTTCGTCATATAGCATATCAGCTAGTATTAACAAATATAAGCGCTATATTAATGACGACGTTCATAAATAAAATATATATTAACAACAACAACAACAAAATAGATGTATATGTAAAAATATATATAATATCCTAGCAAAAAAAATGTGGAAGTTCTTCCAAAGGCACAACTTTAATAGCACTTCCAGAAGATGCACTCCCAATGATGTTCTCTGTTTTAACTACCCAGGAAGTTATTTTAATTCAATTTTTTATAACTTGGTTTTTTCATACTTTTAATGGGTAATTTTAACTTTTTTTGTTTCAAATAGGTTAAAAACTGAGTAAGAATTCATAAACTGGTACAAATCATTTAAATTTTGTCGAAAAAATGCTAAATCCAATCTGAAAAAATTGTGAATTTTTGAAAATATTTGAAGTCAAACGTTTCTGACAAGTGTTAGAAACCATTAAAAATTATAAAAAATTATAAAAATTATTTATTTGATAAAATATCACAGAATTTTTTAATTTACATACAAAACATTGAATTCGGATCACACCTAAAGAAGTGATGAAAATTCAGTGCAACGCTTGTTTAAATGGAGGATGGAAGTCCTCCGACAAGCCCATGTTAAATTCATCGCTTCAGCGTCAATTTTGCACCACTTCCGGATCCAAAAAGAACATTTTCATTACTTTTTTGGCGACGCTTTTTTTGCTGGGATATAAAGCAACTTTTATATCATATGTATGCAAGTTTTTTTTGCTCTTGTTGTTTAAATACCCATTTTTTTCTTATTTATTGTGATTTGTATAAGGTCATGTCATCAAAGTGGCTATTAAAATTCATTTACCTGGAGTTAAGAATAAAATTATCGCATGTTTTATTCACATATGTATCGTTGGAATTTTATTGAAGTTATTAAAATTTCATATGTTTTTATTTTTCTCTTTTTGGCATTGATATGACTTTAATGGCATACAATATAGCCACGTTTCTTATCACAATTGTTGCGTTTAATACCTGGATACCCTTATGGAACAACAGAACTAAATATAAACCATCTTTTCCCCACCCAACAACAATATGAATCATGAAAAAGAAAAACAGGATGTCATTGCTGCCGGCTCTAAGTATATTTGACATCAATTAGTCATAATCATTTGAATGAATAAGAAATGTTGTTATATTTATAAAAAAATAAATGTCAAATGTTTCTACCATCTGCAAACATTCAAGTTCAAGAGGAAGTTCGCGGAGAATTAGGACTACCATCTTTGAGAGTTGGAGAATTCGAAAATAGCCTTAATTAAATTATTTTACTGAGAATCTGATAGAGGGCAATTTATGAACAAGTTTAAGATAGACTTTCTTAACTGGTTATAGAAATGGAATTTAAATTTATATGACGTGGGATTATTTTGATAAAATTAAATGGAAGCTGTGAACAAAGTAAGTAGTTGAGTATAGTTAGTAAATAAAGTTTTTCAAACATATAAATGTTTGCTTAGGAGAAGCATCCGACAGGGTAGATTACGGGTCTCTTTTATTTTAAATATTAATAATATTACTATATATATTATAAAACTATTAATAATTTATACTTATACCCTAAACCACATAGTGGTCAGGGTATTATAACTTTGAGCAGTCAAAAAATGTGCCTACCAGAAATATTGATTTTAGACCAGAGAATGAAGCCGCCGATTTCAGTCGCCGCCGACCATTTTTTGCCAGTCGACGCCGCCGCCGAATATGTCGACTCATCTCGACTCAAATTTAGCCGCCAAGTAATAAAAAATATCGATTTAAATCAGAAAAATTTTTATTAAATTGTCGTATTTTTTCCAAAATTTTGAACACAACCAATCATGTTTAATCTGCTATAATAATTTAGCAAAAATTTAGCTCAGAAAATTTGAACGAAAAGTAAATTTGTTTGTAAGATAGGTTGTACAACTAATCTCATTACCATTCGATAAACTTCAAATTGATTTTATAATGGATAATTGTCCGCCGCCGAGTGAACAAATTTATATCGGCTCAGCTGTCAAGTCGCCGCCGCCGGAGCTAAAAATGTAGTGTCCGCCGCCGCCGACAAAAATGGGTCGGCTTCATTCTCTGTTTTAGACCCAATAAAATATATATACCGATCGACTCAGAATCACCTCCTGAGTCCATCTAGCCCTTGGTGTCCGTCCGTCAGTCCGTCAGTCAGTCCGTCCGTCCGTCAGTCCGTCAGTCAGTCAGTCAGTCAGTCCGTCCGTTCGTCAGTCCGTCCGTCAGTCCATCCGTCAGTCAGTCCGTCCGTCAGTCCGTCCGTCAGTCAGTCCGTCCATGTATTTGTTGTTCGCCGGATTCTGGTCGCAATTATTAACCGATTTTTATGAAATTTGGGATGTGGCGTTTTTTTTTGGCATAAGAACAGACGCTATTGAATTTGGAAAAAATCTGATCAAATTTAGATATACCTCCCATATATAAGTATCGCCCGATTCCGATAAATGGGGTCAGATTGCGCTCATTTACTAACCGAACGGCGTTAAATTTGTCGCAAAATAATCCAATTGACTATCCTTTAAATGTGCCAAATTTCATCGATATCGGTTCGGATTTATATATCTCCCATATACATGTATCGCCCGATTTTTCAAAATTTAGCTACAAGTCCCTTATTTATCAACTGATCTAACTCAAAGTTGTCCAAATCAAATTTTTTATAGCACATACTATATGTACAAAAAATCATTGCAATCGGTTCATATTTAGATATAGCTCTCATATATATGTATTAACCGATTTTGCCATATTTGGCCATAACTCCCTTATTTATAAAACGATCTTACTCAAAGTTGGCCAAACCTAATCTTCTATAGTACTTATCATATGTACAAAAAATCATCGAAATCGGTTAAGATTTAGCTATTGCTCCCATATATATTTATCGACCGATTTTCCCAAATTTGGCCCTAAATCCCTTATTTATAAACCGATCTTACTTAAAGTTGGCCAAACCTAATCTTCTATAGTACTTACTATATATGCAAAAAATCATCGAAATCGGTTCAGATTTAGCTATTGCTCCCATATATATGTATCGCCCGATTTGCCCAAATTTGGCTATAAATCCCTTATTTATAAACCGATCTTACTCAAAGTTGGCCAAACCTAATCTTCTATAGTACTTACTATATGTGCAAAAAATCAGTGAAATCGGTTTAGATTTAGCTATAGCTCTTATATATATGTATTAACCGATTTTGCAAAATTTGGCCATAGAACCCTTATTTATTAACCGATCTTACTAAAAGTTGGCTAGATCCAGTCCTCTATAGTACTAACTATATGTGCAAAATTTCATCGAAATCGGTTCAGATGTAGATGTAGCTCCCATATATGTATCACCCGATTTTGAAAAATTCGCCCCTAATAACCTTATGTTTGACCATACAGGCCTCATTTCTTAACTGATCTTACTCAAATCTTGCACGAGGTAACCTTTTGTGATATTAATCAAACCCGCCAAATATTATGCAAATTGGTTCACATTTAGATATAGCTTCCATATATATGCATCGCTCGATTTTCCAAAATTTGGCCATAGTACTCTTATTTATTAACCAATGTTACTCAAATTTCAAATTTTGATGTACTAGCCGATCGTACTTATAGGTACTTGTAGCTCTTACATAAGAATATTGCTCGATTTTTACAAATTTGTATTTATTACCCATACTAATTGGGCGATTTTCTCTTTTTTAATAATGGGCTCAATATTAGTGGCATACTAACTCCGTAGGTGCAATATCAACACAGCCAGTGTTGCTAGAAGTAGGGGAAATTCCCTATATGTAGCGGTTTTCTAATATTTAGCGTCTTGTAGGGACGTAGGGCCACAATGTAGGACATTTTCACTCAACACAATTTGTAATAATTTTTACATTTTGGTGGCTCTAGAGGAGGAAATTAGAAGCCGGCAAGGCTTGATCTTTAACAATGTGTGGTAAACTTTATTCCTGTAGAAAATTTTGTTAAAATTGTATTGCTTTAGAATGTTTTTTTTTTCAAAATATTATTTCTATAAAAAATTTTCTCAAAATTTTATTTCTATGGAATTTTTTCTCAAAATTTTATTTCTATAGAATTTATTGTCAAAATTTTATTTCTATAGAAAAATTTCTCAAAAAAATTTGTTTATAGAAACTTTTTCCAAAAATTTTATTTTTATAGAGATTTAAGAAGAAAAAAATACTATTTTGGGTAGAATTCTACCAACTGTGGCAACCGTGGTGGTAATACAAATTTATATTGTATGTTATATACGTTGCATATTCATGTTTTAAGATAATAAAGTACTTACAACCATTTTTATTTTGTAAAATTTGTTTAAATTTAACGAAAACTATTGTAGGGAAAATTGTTTGGGAATGTATGGGAAAGTAGGGAACTTTTTTTATCCTTGTAGGGTAAACCGAACATTTTCCCTAGCAACACTGACTATGAGCTATAGTCGGTTTGAGACAAAGCACCCATAAACATGTACCCCTTAATTTTCTTGAATATGCAACTGCGGTTTATCTCCCATACCTATATTAATGTTACCCCACAAATGCTTATGTTTACTAATTCAGCAAGTGTGGTTTAGGGTATGATATAGTCGGCCCCGCCCGACTTTCTACTTTACTTACTTGTTTAATTATTATCTTTTTCTTTAATTTTAACTTTTTCCTTTAGAGTACGACCCAACGGTAGATAATGCAGTAAGATTAAACTAATAAACTACAAATCAGATACATATATTATTGGTTACTTATACAAGCATATCATAAATAGGACAAGTAGAGGGAGAAGCATCCAATATCGGAGAAAACAAGAGAAATAAGCAAATTTAATACAATGATATCGGGTCACAAATAAAATATAACATAAAGCTTCGTAATATCAACACAATGTTGCTGAGAGAGATAGAGAAAGAGAGAGCAACAATAAGAGATTAACATTAGAAATGTTATACGTGGACAATGTACCAAGAGTTAACAGAACCAACTATAAATCATACAATCATATAACCTTGCTAACATATTCAGGTACAGTATGTCAAGAAAGTCTTTTGACATTGCCAGCTATTTCAACTTCTAGAAATAATTGAAATATTAAGTATTTTATTAAATTTTTAATTCTGTGTACGTACGTATACTTTGCAAAATACATAATAAAATATTTTTTTAAAATTTCATTATATTTAATTTTGGAACAAAACATAATTTTTATCCCATTGTCAAAACACTTTCTTGACAAACTGTATATCATAAATAAGACAAATTAATTAATATTATAATTAGTTTAATTATTATTATAATTATTATAATTAGTTTAATATTATAATTAGTTTAATTTAATATTATAATTAGTTTAAGCTTTTATTTTTATCTTAATTTAATTAATTTTGATTTTAAATGTTTTTGTAGTCCTATTGTAATTTATGTTAAATTGGCCACCTGAGGCTTCGAATTACAAAATTTAAATAAATAAATAAAAAAAAATAAATAAAATATATATAGAAGCATCCAATATCGGACACCCAATATCAAACGTCCAATTGGAAAATAAAAGGAAAATCATATTAAAAATAAGAATATCGGGCTACAAAGCAGATATAAAATTTCCTAACAAATTTCCATACATTGTGTGTCAAATAAATATCATTTGCAGTTTGACGGTGGATAGTGTTGGAGAGAGAGAGAGAGAGAAAGCGAGGGTGTTAAATGTAGAGCAGCATAAGTATATTGTACATCAACAATGTACCAAGAGAAAAAAAAAAGAGAATCCACTACAAATCAGATGCATATACTGGCTGCCACGTCTTATTTATTATTCAACATCAAAAAGGAACAAAAATGAAATAATAAAAAATATTCATAATTCTTATTGTAGATCTTTTTCCGATGAAGTAGGCAATGCGAAATATTGAACATTACTAAAACAATAACAAGCTTGATTTGTTTCTATTTAGTTTTAAATTAATTTTAATTTGATTTAATTTAAAATTAAATTATAAAAGTGCATCTTCATAATTATTTTAATTTAATTTTAATTTTTTTTTAATTTAATTTAATTTTAATATTAATATTAATTTAATGTTAATATTTAAATTTTTTGTTTTGTTTTGTTTTGTTTATATTTAAACTACTTTATTTACTTGCTTTTTTTATTAATTACCTTCTGTTTTTAAAGACTATTTGGCAATATCCTTTGCAGTATGTTTATTACATTAAGCAAGAAATTTCACAAGAATTTCGTATTCTTGTGAAATTCTATGAATGCTGATTACATTTGCAACAAAATGTAATTTAATTTAATTCCATAGAGACACTGATGGACATGACTACCTAGCAAATGGAATAGTAACCAAGAAATGTCATGAATATTTTATATGAAAATATATAAAATGAAAAAGTTATTTGTGTATTTAAGGTAAGATATCGCCAGGAAAGTTTAGAAATTTGTCAAGTGGATTGGAATGGCATAAAGCTGAGATAAATAATGTATAGGCAAATAAAAAAAATCGTGTTTTAAATATCACTGAAATTTGCTGAATTTTATAATTCTGATTTTTAATTTGTACAACATATTTATTTTGGATTCTCAAAATGAGCAGGTTCTTAAGAGGTTGTCCGCGACCTCTTATGGGAAGGTTCTACTAAACTGTCTCAGGACATGGAATGAGTCCAAGTCGTGTTCTAGGGTATAAATTTAGGCCTTCAACGATAAATCCATGTAAATGTGACCAGTTCCTCTCTTTCGAGAGTTCGTCTCTTTTAACAAATTAATGGATTGAAAGATAATATTTAAAGGTCCTTAAGTATAATATTTGTAATTGCAGACGAGTTTTCTGGTATTCAAATTTCAAATACATATGCCTAGGGATCTTACTTTTTACAAAAATTCCCATGCAATGTATCCAATTGAAACCAACCCCTACCCCTATCACAACAACAGCCAATAGACAGTAAAACGGAGATGTCATCAGTTTGATTTGGTTTCGATTAGGAACATTTAGAATATGCTTTCTAAAAAAACTAGAAGACAAATTACATTAACCTATACCACAGTGATGAGGAGTATAGATCTTTGTTTTTTTTTTCTCTTACATTAGCTTAATATGTCTCCCGCAACTGTCTCTAACATAAATTTATTTCGTTTTAATACATGAATATTTTCCTGATCTCTTTATGCACTGTGTCTCTCACAATTGTCTACAGTTTTCTCTTTTGTTAATACATGCATATTTTCATGCTCTCTTTGTGAGCTGTGTTTACCCAAATTGTCTAAGCCAGTGTTGCCAGTATTGGGGATTTTCCCCCAAATTGGGGATATTTTTGTGTGAGTGGGGACGAAATTTTTGAGTTGGGGACTTGGGGATTTAGTTCCCCACTAAATTTGGGGATTTTTGTGAGGATTTTTTTCGAGAAATCGGTTTAATCTTTTTTAACAAAATTTTATTTCTATAGGAAATTTTGCCAAAAAACTATTTCTATAGAAAATTTTGTGAAAATTTTATTTCTATAAAAAGTTTTGCCAACATTTTATTCCTATAGAAAATTTTGTCAAAATTTCATTTCTATAGAAAATTTTGTCACATTTTTATTTCTATAGAAAATTTTGTCAAAATTTTATTTCTATAGAAAATTTTGTCAAAAATTTTAGTTTTATAGAAGATTTTATCAACATTTTATTTTTATAGAAAAATTTCTCAAAATTTTATTTTTAAAGAAAATTTTGTAAATCTTTTAAATTATCAATCTTTAAATTATCAAAATTTTATATCTACAGAAAATTTTCTCAAAACAAAATTTATATAGAAAATTTTGTCCAAGTTTTATTTATTGACAATTTTGCCAAAATTTTATTCCTATAGAAAATTTTGTGAAAATTTTATTCCTGTAGAAAATTTTGTGAAAAATTTATTTCTATGGAAAATTTTGTAAAAATTTTATTTCTATATACAAATTTTGTCAAAATTGTATTTCTATATACAAATTTTGTCAAAATTGTATTTCTATAAAAAATTTAGTAAAAATTATATTTCTATAGAAAATTTTGTGAAAATTTTATTTCTACAGAAAATTTTCTCAAAAAAAGAATTTATATAGAAAATATTGTCCAAGTTGTATTTATAGATAATTTTGCCAAAATTTTATTCCTATAGAAAATTTTGTGAAAATTTTATTTCTATAGAAAATTTTGTTAAAATTTTATTGTATCTTTAAATTATCAAAATTTTATATCTACAGAAAATTTTCTCAAAAAAAATTTATATAGAAAATTTTGTCAAAGTTTTATTTATTGGCAATTTTGCCAAAATTTTATTCCTATAGAAAATTTTGTGAAAATTTTATTCCTGTAGAAAATTTTGTGAAAATTTTATTTCTATAGAAAATTTTGTCAAAATTTTATTTCTATATACAAATTTTGTCAAAATTGTATTTCTGTATACAAATTTTGTCAAAATTGTATTTCTATAAAAAATTTAGTAAAAATTGTATTTGTTTTTTTAATTAGTTGACCTTTAAACTTTTAATTATATTTGCTTAGTTCGGCTTGAGGTCATGTGAATAAAAACATATGTTGTTGTTTTTTGAGTTGTATTTTTATATTTAAAATTTTCCAATATTTCGAGACATCTCCGATGCTCGTCTTCAGGGAAATTAATTTAAATTTAAAGAACAGTGAACTTCTTTACAAGAGAGTAAATATACTTCTTTACAAGAGAGTAAATATACTCTCTTGTAAAGAAGTTCACTGTTCTTTAAATTTAAATTAATTTCCCTGAAGACGAGCATCGGAGATGTCTCGAAATATTGGAAAATTTTAAATATAAAAATACAACTCAAAAAACAACAACATCTGTTTTTATTCACATGACCTCAAGCCGAACTAAGCAAATATAATTAAAAATTGTATTTCTATAGAAAATTTTGTGAAAATTTTATTTCTATAGAAAATTTTGTGAAAATTTTATTTCTACAGAAAATTTTCTCAAAAAAAAAATTTATATAGAAAATTTTGTCAAAGTTTTATTTATAGACAATTTTGCCAAAATTTTATTCCTATAGAAAATTTTGTGAAAATTTATTCCTTTAGAAAATTTTGTGAAAATTTTATTTCTATAGAAAATTTTGTGAAAATTTTATTTCTATAGAAAATTTTGTCAAAATTTTATTTCTGCATACAAATTTTGTCAAAATTTTTTTTCTATATACAAATTTTGTCAAAGTTATATTTCTATAAAAAATTTAGTAAAAATTGTATTTCTATAGAAAATTTTGTAAAAATTTTATTTCTATAGAAAATTTTGTGAAAATTTCTACAGAAAATTTTCTCAAAAAAAGAATTTATATAGAAAATTTTGTCCAAGTTGTATTTGTAGATAATTTTGCCAAAATTTTATTCCTATAGAAAATTTTGTGAATTATTTCTATAGAAAATTTTGTTAAAATTGTATTTTTTTAGAAAGTTTTGTAAAAATTTTATTTCTATAGAAAATTTTGTCAAAATTTTATTTCTATATACAAATTTTGTCAAAATTTTCTATCAATCAAAAATTTAGTCAAAATGTTATTTCTATAGAAAGTTTTATAAAATTTTTTTTTTCTATATAAAAATTTTGTCAAAATTTTATTTCTATATAATTTTTTTGTTTTTTTTTTAATTTTCAAAAATTTGATAGGGATTTTTGTGAGGAATTTAAATTTAAGTTGGGGATTTTTGGGGACGAAAACATCCTAATATGGGGACAAGAGTCAGAAAAATACTGGCAACACTGGTCTACGCTGTGATTTTCTCTCTCATTAATATCTGCATATTTTAGTACTCTCTTAATGGGCTTTCATTCATAACTTGACTTTAGATTTTTACATGATATTTTCGTGTGTGTGTGTTTTTTAAGACAACATTTTGTACTAAATTTGGTTTCAGAAAAAAATACAGAATAACAAATTTTATTTTGTTTATTATATTTGCCGATTTGGAAACAATCACACAACACTTACAAAACTACGATCTTCAACTACAAGGTTTATGGTAGTTTCGTTGTAGAGACCACTGCACACATATCTATACTAACCAACTTAGAGTTTCTTACACCCATACATTCACATTAAATAAATCACAAACGAAAGGACATATTGGCGCCCTTGCGATTTGTAAGTTTTGTTTGGCAGCATATGTATACATAGAAATATGTCATAGTATTTGTATGTATGTTTATTTGCTTATGACTACAAGCAAATGCACTGTGGTCTTAGGCATGGGCATGGCTTTTATGACGACAATTATCAACATAGCTCTAACATCAACTATAAAGGCAAAAGGATATAATAATAGCCATTATAATTATATTCTCAATGGCTAAATTTGCTGTAATGACGCCTACATGAAAACATGAGTTTACATTAAATCATTATACAAAAGTAATTAAATAAACTATAGGAAATTAAAATGCTTGAATAAATATGAATTTCAAAATGATTAATCTTTAACTACATTATAATGAAATTTCAAGTGGCCCATAAATAAAGAAAAATAAACAATGAAAGGCTGACTTGAAATTACTAAATTCTTATATATAAAAGGCTTGAAGTTTGTATTGTAAGAGGGGTTTTAAGTCAGCCTGATAAATTAGCCTCAGCAGCTTAGCAAAAATGCTAACTCTTAATATTTAATAGCCGATCTTTTAAAATATTAAGCTTTATTTGTTATCCATCACATGACCATGTGTAAGATGACGGGTAACCATCGTCCTATGGTAATAGGCATTCTGTATATATTTTTAAAATTTTTATTTCTTCGTTTTTTTTTTGGATTTTTTGTAAATTTTTACTTCCCAATATAAATACAATATGTCTCTCCCTTCTATAAGTCGAATGTCTCCAAATTCTCTTAGCTAGAATTTATTTCTCTCTTTGATACATGAACATTATCATACTCTCAATGTGGTATGGCCCCATACCTTGAGTTTGGGCTTTTGGATGACGGTGACTCTTACAATAAAGAGATTCCAGTATAGTACTGTAATGCAAATTAGGGTCATTGTCTCCCTCTCTCGCTCTTAGTTTATTTTTTACATGATATTTACAACAGTGGCTCGTACAATAAAGAGATTCCAGTATTGTAGAGCACTCTTTGAGTATGATTGATGCCCATAGCAGTACGGCAATTAGGGCCAGTTTCTCTCTCTCTCTCTTCCTCTTAGCTATTTTTTTATTTCTTACATGATATTTACAACGGTGACTCTTAAAATAAAGAGCTTCCAGTATCGTACTGCATTCTTCAGGTATGATTGATGCTCATAACAGTATAAAAATTAGGACCAGTTTTTTCTCTCCCTCTTAGTTCTTTTTTAAATTTTTTTATATTTTACATATATTTACTAATTGGAGCATAACACACGTCTTTTAGACTATAAAGTTCATTATTTGGAACACAATGAGAGAAGAAAGGATCCCTACTATTCCCACTATTATCTTTTTAACATTGTCAAAATTTCTAATTTTTATTTATTTTTTCAGTTAGGGTATCATAAGTCGACTTCCTCATATGTACTTCGGCACTTGTTTTGTTATGATCAAAAGTTCATTGACTTTGTACATTTAAATTTATTTTTTTTTATATCATTTGTCAGATTTAAAGTTTTTTCGTTGTTGCTTTTGTTTTCTAAAGCAACTCCTACTATAAGCAATCATCGCACATGCTAACCCACCCACAAAATCAAAAACAACTATATTGGTAATGCATTTTCTCTTCTCTATATATGTCTCTTTAATTGTTTCGTTTGATGTGTGCGTGTGTGTGTGGAAATATATTTGCATGTTTTGAGAGCTAATGGATTCTCGCCCGTCTAGTTTCAAATGCATGAGTGAGTTATATGTGAATGCACATTGAACTCTTTTTCACTAACAACAACAAATGCCAAAGATAAAACCCGATACAGAAACTTTAGCGAAGTTTTTGGAAAAGTTTATTAATTTTATTATACAAAAAGGCAATTATTCAAAATTGCTCTACAAGACTTATATCGAGTTATAGATGTACGTAACATATTTTTTTATCCATTTAAATTAACTTAGTTTAACCCTTTGACAACCGCTGTCTATTACAGAAAATGACTTAACTCAAAAATTAAAATTTTTAAAGATATTGAATTTATAGAAGTTTTTACCAAAATGTTATTTCTATAGAAAATCATGTCAAAATTTTATTTCTAATAAAAATTTTGTTAAAATTTTATTTCCAATAAAAATTTTGTCAAAATTTTATTTCTATAGAAAATTTTATAAACATTTTATTTTGATAGAAAATTTTGTTAAAAATTTAATTTCTATAGAAAATTTTGTTAAAAATTTTATTTCTATAGAAAATTTTGTTAAAAATTTTATTTCTATAGAAAATTTTGTCAAAAAAAAAATTTTTTTCTATAGAAAATTTTGTCCAAAGGGTTTTCTGTAACAAAAATTATAAAAATTTTATTTCTATAGAAAATTTTGTCCAAAGGGTTTTCTGTAACAAAAATTATAAAAATTTTATTTCTATAGGAAAATCTGTTAAAAATTTTTTTCTATTTAAAATTTTGTCAAAATTTTATTTCCATAGAAAATTTTGTCAAAATTGTATTTCTATAGAATTTTTTTTAAAAATTTTATTTCAAAAAAAAAAAAATTGTCAAATTTTATTTCTATAGAAAATTTTGTCCAATTTTTTTTTCTATAGAACATTTTGTCAAAATGGTATTTCTATAGACAATTTTGTCCAGATGTTATTTCTATAGAAAGTTTTGTCCAAATTTTATTGCTATAGACAATTTTGTCAAAATTTTATTTCTATAGAACGTTTTGTCAAAATTTTATTTCTATAGTTAATTTTGTCAAAAAAAATTTATTTCTATGGAAATAAAATTTTTATTTATTATTAATTTTTATTTTTATTTTATTAAATTTCGTTAAATAGATTTAGAAAATATTATCAAAATTTTGGTTTAATAGAACATTTTGTTAAAATTTTTTTCTGTAGAAAATTTTGTCAAAATTTTATTTCTATTGAAAAGTTTGTCACAATTTTATTTCTATTGAAAAATCTGTTAAAAATTTTATTTCTTTAGAACATTTAGTTAAAGTTTTATTTCTATAGAAAAATCTGTTAAAAATTTTATTTCTATAGAAAATTTTGTCAAAGTTTTATTTCTATAGAAAGTTTTGTCAACATTTTATTTCTATAGAAAATTTTGTCAAAATTTTATTTCTATAAAAAATTTTGTTAAAGCTTTTATTTTTATAGAAAATTTTGTTAAAAACTCTACTTCTATAAAAAATTTGTTAAAACTTTTATTTATATAGAAAATATTGTTAAAAATTTTTTTCTGTAGCAAATTTTGTCAAAATTTTATTTCTATTGAAAATTTTGTCCAAAGTTTTTTTCTGTAGAAATTTTATTAAAATTTTATTTCTATATTAAATTTTTTCCAAATTTTATTTCTATAGAAAATGCCCAAATTTTATTTCTATAGAAAATTTTGTCAAAATTTTATTTCTAAAGAAAATTTTGTCAAAATTTTATTTCTATAGAAAACTTTGCCGAAATTTTATTTCTATAGAAAATTTTGTTAAAAATTTTATTTCCATAGAAAATTTTGTTAAATAGAATTAGAAAATTTTATCAAAATTTTAGTTTAATAGAAAATTTTGTTATTTTTTTTTTAGAAAATTTTGTCATCACCTTATTTCTATTGAAAAGTTTGTCAGAATTTTATTTCTATAGAAAAATCTGTTAAAAATTTTATACTATTGAAAATTTTGTCAAAGTTTTAGTTCTATACAAAATTTTGTCAAAATTTTATTTCTATAGAAAATTTTGTCAAAATTTTATTTCTATAGAAAGTTTTGTCAAAATTTTATTTCTACAGAAAATTTTGTCAAAATTGTATTTTTATAGAAAATTTTGTCTAGATTTTATTTCTATATAATTTTTTTCAACATTTTTTCTATACAAAATTTTATTAAAATTTTATTTCTATAGAAAATTTTGTCCAAATTTTATTTCTATAGAAAATTTTGTTAAATAGAATTAGAAAATTTTATCAAAATTTTAGGTTAATAGAAAATTTTGTTAAAATTTTTTTCTGTAGAAAATTTTGTCAAAATTTTATTCCTATTGAAAAGTTTGTCAGAATTTTATTTCTATAGAAAAATCTGTTAAAATTTTTTTTCTATTTAAAATTTTGTCAAAATTTTATTTCCATAGAAAAGTTTGTCAAAATTGTATTTCTATAGAGTTTTTTTTTAAATTTTATTTCAAAAAAAATTGTCAAATTTTATTTCTATAGAAAATTTTGTCCAAATTTTTTTCTATAGAACATTTTGTCAAAATGGTATTTCTATAGAAAATTTTGTCCAAATTTTATTTCTATAGAAAATTTTGTCCAATGTTTTTTATTTATAGATTTTTTTTTTTATTTCTACAGAAAATTTGTTTAAAAATTTTATTTCTACAAAAAATTTTGTCAAAATTTTATTTCTATAAAAAATTGTGTTAAAACTTTTATTTTTATAGAAAATATTGTTAAAAATTTTTGCTGTAGAAAATTTTGTCAAAATTTAATTTCTATAGAAAATTTTGTCCAAATTTTTTTTCTATAGAACATTTTGTCAAAATGGTATTTCTATAGAAAATTTTGTCCAAATTTTATTTCTATAGAAAATTTTGTCCAATGTTTTTTATTTATAGATTTTTTTTTATTTCTACAGAAAATTTGTTTAAAAATTTTATTTCTACAAAAAATTTTGTCAAAATTTTATTTCTATAAAAAATTGTGTTAAAACTTTTATTTTTATAGAAAATATTGTTAAAAATTTTTGCTGTAGAAAATTTTGTCAAAATTTAATTTCTATTGAAAATTTTGTCAAAATATTATTTCGATAGAAAATTTTGTCAAAATTTTATTTCTAAAGAAAATTTTGTCAAAATTTTATTTCTATAGAAAATTTTGTCAAAATTTTATTTCTGCAGAAAATTTGTTTAAAAATTTTATTTCTACAAAAAATGTTGTAAAAATTTTATTTTTATAAAAAATTTTGTTAAAACTTTTATTTGTATAGAAAATGTTGTTAAAAATTTTTGCTGTAGAAAATTTTGTCAAAATTTAATTTCTATTGAAAATTATGTCAAAATATTATTTCTATAGAAAATTTTGTCAAAATTTTATTTCTACAGAAAATTTTGTTACAAATTTTATTTCTACAACAAATTTTGTTAAAATTTTATTTCTACTGAAAATTTTGTCAAAATTGTATTCATATAAAAAATTTTATTTATATAAAATATTTTATCAAAATTTTATTTATATTACAATTTGACTGCTATAGAAAATTTGTCAAAATTTTATTTCTATAGAAAATTTTGTCAAAATTGTACTTCTATATAAAATTTTGTCAAAATTGTATATGAATATCAAAATTATCAAAATTTTATTTATATAAAATATTTTATCAAAATTTTATTTATATAAAAATTTGATTGCTATAGAAAATTTGTCAAAATTTTATTTCTATAAAAATTTTTATCAATTTTATTTTGTCCTCATGTTATTTCTATAGAACATTTTGTCCATAAAATGTTCTATGGAATAAAAATAGAAATTTTTGTCAAAATTTTATTTCTATAGAAAACTTTGTCAAACACTTATTTCTATAGAAAATTTTGTCAAAATGTTATTTGTATAGAAAATTTTGTCCAAATTTTATTTCTATAGAAAATTTTGTGCAAAGTTTTTTTTTTTCTGTAGAAAATTTTATTATAATTTTATTCCTATAGACAATTTTATCAAAATTTTATTTCTATAAAAAATTTTGGCAACATTTTATTGCTATAGATAATTTTGTCAAAATTATATTTCTATAGAAAATTTTATCAAAATTTTATTTTTTGTGGAAAATTGTGTGCAAATTTTATTTCTATAGAAAATTTTGTCAAAATTTAATTTAATTTTTTTTTTTGTTTATAATAATAATAATTTTCATTTCAATTTTTATTATATATTAATTATAATTTAATTTATTTAAATTTTATTTTGAGTCAATTAAATTTTCTTAATTTAACTAATTGATCACTAAAATTGTTCCACAATCGTTAGTGGTACATATTCACTGCTGCCTGCTTTTGTTAAGAAGTCGTTTACCTTCCTTAATGTCCCTTATAATTTACCTTCTCTTTTTGTTCTTTGACCCCCTCGTCCCTTCTTTAATAGTTGCATGGGAGAAATAAACCTGAACAACAATTCCTTGGAACAATTCCTGCAAAACTCGGAAGTCATATAAAAAATCAAAGTCATATTAAATGCAACAAGAAATGTTGAAATGTTTATATCTTCCTGATAGAAACATTAAGCAGCTAACAATTTATGGCTGTAAAACTTAGTACAGGAGTAGAGGCATACATACATCCATATGCCATGTGAAGCTTTGGGTCATAAAATAGAGACAAAGTTGCTGACGGCAATGATTCCCGCCAGCAGCCAAGCGTCATCTACCAAAAATTTAAAGGCAAAACACACAATGACTACCACAATACCACAGGCATTGGGCCAGGATGGCAGGAAATAAGGAGGCATTAAAGAATTACTGAGATTGAGCTAACGGGTGATAAGGATGTAAGTAAAGCCAACGATGTGACTTCCAGCTATGGAGGTGCTTGCCAATGAGAAATGGAGAAAAGGAGATTTGAAATATCTAGCAATCTTACTTTCTCTCAGTGTAGAAAATTTCTTTTACAATTTCCAATTTCTCTTAAAGTAGGAGAGATGGCGATTTCCCATTGCTGTCGAAAGTTTTTTCCCCATGAGAAAAGAAAAAATAACGAATTTCACATCACAAACAGCAGCAGAAAAGCACCAAAATGAGAAGATAAAGACCAATGATTGTAGCCATAGTCCAAAATGAAATAATACTAAAATAGAACAATCCTCTATGTATTCGGGCATGGTGTATGTTTGTGCGCCATAGTTCTTAAGTCAACGGATGAATGAAAGCTTGTATAGATCCCAAAGCAAAAAAAAAATCAACCATGGCAGCGAAATGCTACTTCGGTCTCATATCTATTTTTATATACGTGTGTGTGTGTTAGATAGTGGTTTTTTGTTGTTGCTTTTTCGGTGGGGGTAGTATAAAACTAGAAATCCCATCCAAAAAAAAAACAGAAACAACAAAAACACGAATAAGAGAAGAGTGCAGCAGTTACAAAAAATAGTTTCAAAAGTATTGGCAGCATTTTAGGCGCCAAACTGACGAGACATAAAACAGTGGGCGTTGGGTGATTTTGGCGGCGTTTAGTTTGATGAATGCAACATAAGCAAATGTTGTAAAATAAAATAACAAAAAAAAATATATAGAATTGAAAAAAGCGTGATGTTTGAAAAAAAAAACTAATTCACCAAGTGGTAATGGATACAAATGTGAATGTAAAATTCGAACTTTTTCGAATGTATTTATATCCATTTTCGTCTAAGATATATAACTTAATTTATCCCCATAATTTATGACATAAAAATTAAAGTTTTTTTAATCAATGGTGAAGTAATTCCCAGAAATGTCCATAACCATTTAGTAAATAATTTTTAGCACTCAAAACTATTACACCATATTTGAAATATTGAGGCGTATAGTTACTTTTAATTCAATTTAGGAATTCTTATAAATTATAATCTCTAAACTGTGACTAATTTAGCAATAACATAGCCTTGCATTCTTTAACTGGGAACTGCATATTGTTTGAAGTTTTAATATATTTGTATATATAAAACAAATCAAAATAATTTCAATTAAATTAAAATATTTCTAAATTTAAGACTTAAACGTACAAAAAATGTCCTATAGAAATTAAATTTTGATAAAATTTCCTATAGAAATGAAATTTTGAAAAAAACCCTTTAGCAATGAAATTTAAAAACAAAAATCCTATAGCAATTAAATGTTGAAAAAACTTTCTATAGAAATGATTATTTCTATAAAAATTTTGATAAAAATTTCTATAGAAATAAAATTTCGACAAAATTTCCAACAGAAATAAAATTTTGACAAAATTCTCTATAGAAATAAATTTTGATAAAAGTCTCTATAGAAATTAAATTTTGGCAAAATTTTCTATAGAAATAAAATTTTGACAAAATTTTCTATAGAAATAAAACTTTGACAAAATTTTCTATAGAAATTAAATTTTGATAAAATTTTCTATAGAAATAAATCTTTGACAAAATTTTCTATAGAAATGAAATTTTGATAAAAATTTCTATAGATATACAATTTCGACAAAAATTTCAACAGAAATAAAATTTTGACAAAATTTTCTATTGAAATTAAATTTTGACAAAATTTTCTATAGAAAAAAAATTTTCACAAAATTTTCTATAGAAATGAAATTTTGATAAAAATTTCAATAGATATAAAATTTTGACAAAATTTTCAACAGAAATAAAATTTCGACAAAATTTTCTGTTGAAATTAAATTTTGAGCAAATTTTTTATTGAAATTAAATTTTGTCAAAATTTTCGATAGAAATGAAAGTTTGGCAAAATTTTCTATTGAAATTAAGTTTTGACAAAATTTTCTATAGAAATAAAATTTGATAAAAATTTCTACAGAAATAAAATTTTAAATCTTCTATTGAAATCATATTTTGACAAAATTTCCTATTGAATATAAATTTTCACACACTATTTTCTATAGAAATAAAATTTTAACAAATTTTCTCTAGAAATAAAATGTTGACAAAATTTTCTATAGAAATAAAATTTTGTCAAAATTTTCTATTGAAATCATATTTTTTAACAAACATTTTTATTGAAATTAAATTTTGACACAATTTTCTATAGAAATAAATTTTCATTGAATGTGCGTGAATAAGATTTCTCCGTCGTGAGTGTGCGTGAGCGTGAGTAAAATATTACTTACGTGCACACCTCTACTATAGAAACTAAGTTTTCAGACAATTTTCTACAGCAATGACTTTTTTAAAAATTTTCCTTTAGAAATTATGTTTAAGAAAATTTTCTATAGAAATGAAATTTTTAGAACATTTTCTGTAGTAATGAAATTTTAACAAAATTTCCTATAGAAATGAATACGATTTTAAAAAAATATTCTATAAAAATAAAATTTTCAGAAAATTTCCTAATGAAATTAAATTTTCACAAAATTTTATAGAAATGAAATTTTTAGAATATTCCTTAAAGAGACGGAATTTAAACAAAATTTCCTAAAAAAAGTCATAAGTTTTACTTTTCAGAAAATTCCCTATAGAAATTAAATTTTCAGAAAATTTCCTATAGAAAGTAAATTTTTCAGAAAATTTCTTATAGAAATGAAATTTTGAGAAAATTTTCTATAAAAATTCAATTTTCATACAAATTACCACAGAAGTAAAATTTTCGGCAAATGTTCCAAAAAATTGTAGAAAATGTCCTATTGAAATGAAATTTTGTTAAAATTCCCTATATAAATGAAATTTTCAGAAAATTTCTTATGGAAATGAATATTTTAAAAAAATAATCTATAAAAATTAAATTTTCAGAAAATTCCCTATAGAAATAAAATTTTCAGAAAATTTTTTATAGAAATGAAATTTTGAGAAAATTTTCAATAAAAGTACAATTTTCATACAAATTACCACAGAAAAAATTGAAAAATTGAAATTTGTAGAAAATGTCCTATTTAAATGAAATTTTGTTAAAATTCCCTATAGAAATGAAATTTTCAGAAAATTTGTTATGGAAATGAATATTTTAAAAAAATATTCTATAAAAATTAAATTTTCAGAAAATTCCCTATAGAAATAAAATTTTCAGAAAATTTTTTATAGAAATGAAATTTTGAGAAAATTTCTTATATAAATGCAATTTTGAGAAAATTTTCTATAGAAGTACAATTTTTATAAAAATTGCCACAGAAGTAAAATTTTCAGAAAATTTTCACAAAAAATTTAAATATGTAGAAAATGTCATATTGAAATTAAATTTGTGGTAATACTGATGAGGAATGTGGTAATTCCGAAACAGCTGTACATCCAACCATCTTGCAGTCTATAGGGCTTTGCCCAAATAAATTTGACAAGCATACTTTTCCTCTGTTGGTTAAGCTACACTTGTAGTTTAGTCAATGCATGGCTTTAAGCTGAGATCAAAAACAACAATAAATTAAATTTTGTTAAAATTCCCTATAGAATTGAAATTTTCAGAAAATTTCTTATGGAAATGAATATTTTAAAAAAATATTCTATAAAAAAATTAAATTTTCAAAAAAATCCCCTATTGAAATAAAATTTTCAGGAAATTTCTTATAGAAATTAAATTTTGAGAAATTTTTCTATAAAAGTACAATTTTCATAAAAATTACCAAAAAAAAATGAAATTTGTAGAAATTGTCCTATTGAAATGAAATTTTGTTAAAATTCCCTATAGAACTAAAATTTTCAGAAAATTTGTTATGGAAATGAATATTAAAAAAAAATATTCTATAAAAATTAAATTTTCAGAAAAAAAAGTAAAAGTACAATTTTCATAAAAATTACCAAAAAAAATTGAAATTTGTAGAAATTGTCCTATTGAAATGAAATTTTGTTAAAATTCCCTATAGAAATAAAATTTTCAGAAAATTTGTTATGGAAATGAATATTTTAAAAAAAATATTCTAAAAAATTAAATTTTCAGAAAATTCCCCATAGAAATTAAATTTTTTAGAAAATTCCCTACAGAAATGAAATTTTGAGAACATTTCTTATAGAAATGAAATTTTGAGAAAATTTTCTATAGAAGTACAATTTTCATAAAAATTACCACAGTAGTAAAATTTTCAGAAAATTTTCCAAAAATTTTTCCAAAAAATTGAAATTTGTAGAAAATATTCTATTGAAATGAAATTTTGTTAAAATTCCCTATAGAGATGAAATTTTCAGAAAATTTCTTATGGAATATTGTAAAAAAATATTCCATAAAAATTAAATTTTCAGAAAATTACCTATAGAAATAAAATTTTCAGAAAATTTTTTATAGAAATGAAATTTTGAGAAAATTTCTTATAGAAATGAAATTTTGAGAAAATTTCTTATAGAAATGAAATTTTGAGAAAATTTCTTATAGAAATGAAATTTTGAGAAAATTTCTTATAGAAATGAAATTTTGAGAAAATTTTCTATAGAAGTACAATTCTCATAAAAATTACCACAGAAGTAAAATTTTCAGAAAATTTTCCAAAAAAATTTAAATTTGTAGAAAATATTCTATTGAAATGAAATTTTGTTAAAATTCCCTATAGAAATGAAATTTTTAGAAAATTTTTTATGGGAATGAAATTTTGACAAAATTTCTTATGGAAATGAAATTTTGTTAAAATTCCCTATAGAAATAAAATTTTCAGAAAATTTCTTATGGAAATGAAATTTTGTTAAAATTCCCTATAGGAATAAAATGATGACCAAATTTCCTGTAGAAATGAAATTTTGAGAAAATTTCCAATTAAAGTGAAATGATGAGAAAATATCCTATAGAAATGAAATCTTTAGAAAATTTGCTATGAAAGTACAATTTTCATAAAATTTTGCACAAAAGTAAAATGTTCAGAAAATTTTCCAAAAAAAAAAAATTAAATTTTTAAAAAATTTTCTACTGAAATGGAAAAAAATGAAATATTGACCAAGTTTTCTATTGAAATGAAATTTTTTACAAAAGGTAAAACTATAAAACAAAAATGGCAAAATAAAGAATTTTATTTAAAACAAATTATTTTGACCCTTTCAATTAAGTTTTTATTATACTTTTAAATTTGTTGTAAAATAAGAATTCACTATTAAATCAAACTTCCTTTAGTTCTATTGTTGCTACTACCTTTTACCTCTGGCCTATTACTTCATAAGTCCTTTATACCAAACAAGCTTATCTAAAACGCCTTTGCCGATAAAGAATTCCGCCCGGAAATCAATTACCTACTACATTCCAAAGCTAGTTAATATAGCAAAGTGAGGGGTTGGGAGGGGTGGAATTCATTTTAATAGCATGCAAATTAGCACTTGCTTAAAGGATTGTGTCAACACCATGTTGACAGATCCTCATCGTCACCTTGACATTGTAAGCAAATCAAAAAAGAAATCTGCCAACAAAGTAACCGTCTCGTCATTGTCAGCCGCTCTACTCATACCATCTAATGTATATATCTATGGATTATTTTCATGATATAAAAAAGAGAAAGAAATCTGCTCATTTTGTCATAGCCCAAGTAATACGAAGGGTTAAGGATTGTCGGTGAATCAAGTAACGTAGATGTAGAAAACTTCAATGAATGAATGACTCTGATGGCGGTGAGGGCATGAGAGTGTTGGCATGAATTCATGCCATTATTACTGCAAGTCATGGCATTAGACAAAAGATGTGGTGGTGAATGGCATTTTATGAAAATGCTTGGGAAAATGTTTCAGACAATATCAGCAGCTTTGTTACTACCACAAACACACAAACACATACACGCTGTCTTAGTGACTGTTGGTTTTTTTTTAATGGTATTGCCGCCTTAATTGTTGTTAAGTGCTGTAGTTGTTGCTGCAACATTATGACTTTTGTTTTTTTTTTCATTTACTGCAAAAGACACAACACCTACACCCGGTAGAATTTTTGTTTTCTCCCCCAACCACCATTCATACTTCCTTTCCTGTGGAATTTTGTCCGCCATATATATTTCACAAATTCATGTTGGATATGATGAACTATGTACCCAAACCCACATACATTCCATAGAAAGCCAAAAATAAAACATAAAAAAACCATCCAGCCAGTCGGGCTGCCAGTAAATCCTTCAACTCAACTCATTGACAATTGTATGCAAAGCAAATTGCAACAATACTTCTAAAATCCAACCCCAGTAATTATGCTTAACGAGACGAAACTTGACACCCAACTGCCAAACGAAAAAAAAAAACAAATTGTATAAAAAATTAAAAAAAAAACAACGAGAAAAACCAAGTAGACGGACGGACGGACAACTGCCTATGGTACAGACACACTCTTGTTACTAGAAACGAGTTAAACAAAATAACCGTAGACGTGACAAGTACTCGTTGAGGGTTTAACTGATTTCCACCTTGGTTACTAAAGTAAAATTAAGAGCTTTACAATCATAACACAAGTGATACTACTAGACAGACGACAAATGCCTGTTTCAGCCTGTTTCCATGACCTCACCCCTTGTAAAACTTTTACAAAAAATACTGGCTGCGAAAATGTAGCAGAGCTTCTCGTCAAGAAAGTCGGATATAAAACGAAAAATTATTACCCTCTGCATGTAGAGACGATTTTGAAAAATTTTATAAAAAAAATAGTTTCTATAGGAAATCTTCTCAAAATTTCATTTCTATAAGCAATTTTTCGAAAATTTATTTCTTTAGAATTTTTTTTTTTTCAAAACATTCATTTCTATAAGAAATTTTGTCAAAATTTCATTTTTATGAGAAATCCTTTTAAAATTGTTTAGCCCTCAGAAATTTATATTGGCAACATTTCATTTTTATAGGAATTTTTATCAATATTTTGTTTTCACAGGAAATTTTGTCAAACTTTCGATGCTATAGGAAATTTCCCAAAAATTCCATTTCTGTAGGAAATTTTCTGAACATTTCATTTCTACAGGAAATTTTCGAAAAATTTCACTCCTATAGAAAATTTTATACAGGAAATTTTGTCATAATTTCATTTCGAAAGGCAGGTTTGTTAGAATTTCATTTATATTCGAAGTTTTGTAAAAATTTCTCGGCTTTAGAAAATTTTGTCAAAATTTCTTTGCTATAGAAAATTATGTCAATTTTTTTTTGCTTTCGGAAATGTTGTCGAAATTTCATATCTATACAAAATTTCCCAAAATTTCTTTTTAATATAAAATTTTCTGGAAATTTCTTTCCTATACAGGAAATTTTGTCAAAATTTCATTTCGAAAGGCAAGTTTGTTAGAATTTCATTTATATTCGAAGTTTTGTAAAAATTTCTCGACTTTAGGAAATTTTGTCAAAATTTCATTTTGGAAGGCAAGTTTGTTGAAATTTCATTTATATTCGAAGTTTTGTAAAAATTTCTCGGCTTTAGAAAATTTTGTCAAAATTTCTTTGCTATAGAAAATTATGTCAATTTTTTTTTTTGCTTTCGGAAATGTTGTCGAAATTTCATATCTATACAAAATTTCCGAAAATTTCTCTTTAATATAAAATTTTCTGGAAATTTCTTTCCTATACAGGAAATTTTGTCAAAATTTCATTTCGAAAGGCAAGTTTGTTAGAATTTCATTTATATTCGAAGTTTTGTAAAAATTTCTCGACTTTAGGAAATTTTGTCAAAATTTATTTGCTATAGAAAATTATGTCAAATAATTTTTTTTTTTCTTTCGGAAATGTTGTCAAAATTTCATATCTATAAAAAATTTCCCAAAATTTCCTTATAATATAAAATTTTCTGGAAATTTCTTTCCTATACAGGAAATTTTGTCAAAATTTCATTTCGAAAGGCAAGTTTGTTAGAATTTCTTTTATATTCGAAGTTTTGTAAAAATTTCTCGGCTTTAGGATTTTTTTTTTTAAATTTCTTTGTTATAGAAAATTATGTCAAATATTTTTTTTCTTTCGGAAATGTCAAAATTTCATATCCATACAAAATTTCCCAAAATTTCTGTTTAATATGAAATTTTCTGGAAATTTCTTTCCTATAGGAATTTTTCTGAAAATTTTATTTCAATAGGTAATTTTCTCAAAATTTCAGTTCTCTGGGAAATTTTCTCAAAAGTTTGTGTTTGTAGAAAATTGTCTCAAAATTTCATATCTAAAGGCAATTTCCTTAAGATTTCATTTTTATAGGAAATTTTCTCGAAATTCTTGCAAAATTTCGTTTCGTTTTCTCAGAATTTAATTTCTAAAAGAAATTTTTTTAAACTTTAATTTTTATAGGAGACTTTCTTAGAATTTAATTTCTGTAGGATTTATTATCAGAATTTCATTTTTGTTAGAATTTTATTTATATTCGAAATTGTGTAAAAATTTCTTGGCTTTAGATTGCCTAAAAATTCAAAATTATGTCAATATTTGTTTTTATATGAAGTTCTGCGAAAATTTGCTATAGGAAATATTGTCATTGAAAATTTGTCATAGAAAATGTTGAAATTTCTTTTTCATATGAAATTTTCTGAATATTTCTTTCCTATAGGAATTTTTCTGAGAATTTTTTTCAATAGGAAATTTTCTAAAGATTTCATTTTTATAGGAAATTTTGTCTAAATTTTATTTCTGTAGGAAATTTTCTCAAAATTTCATTTCTATAAGAAATTTCTTCAGAATTTAATTTCTATAAGAAATTTTCTTAAATTTTAATTTTTATAGGAGACTTTCTCCGAATTTCATTTCTGTAGGAATTATTCTCAGAATTTAAGTTTTGTTAGAATTTTTTTTATATTCGAAATTGTGTAAAAATTTCTTGGCTTTAGACAATTTTGTCAAAATTTCTTTGCTAAAGGAAATTATGTCAATTTTTTCTTTGCTATATGAAGTTTTGTGAAAATTTGCTATAGGAAATGTTGTCATTGAAAATTTGCTATAGGAAATGTTGAAATTTCTTTTTCATATGAAATTTTCTGGAAATTTCTTTCCTATAGGAAATTTTCTGAGATTTTTTTTTCAATAGGAAATTTTCTCAACATTTTATTTTTCTAGGATATTTTCTCAACATTTCATTTTTATAGGAATTTTTGTCTAAATTTAATTTCTGTAGGAAATTTTCTCAAATTTTCATTTCTAAAGGAAATTTCCTTAAGATTTCATTTTATAGGAAATTTTCTCGAAATTCTCGCAAAATTTCGTTTCTATAAAAAATTTTCTCCGAATTTAATTTCTAAAAGAATTTTGTTTTAACTTTAATTTTTATAGGAAACTTTCCCAGAATTTCATTTCTGTGGGAATTATTCTCAGAATTTAATTTTTGTTAGAATTTTATTTATATTCGAAATTGTATAAAAATTTCTTGGCTTTAGGCAATTTTGTCAAAATTTCTTTGCTAAGGAAATTATGTCAACAATTTTTTTTTTTTTTTGCTATATGAAGTTTTGTGAAAATTTGCTATAGGAAATGTTGTCATTGAAAATTTGCTATAGGAAATGTTGAAATTTCTTTTTCATATGAAATTTTCTGGAAATTTCTTTCCTATAGGAAATTTTCTGAGATTTTTTTATCAATAGGAAATTTTCTCAACATTTTAATTTTCTAGGATATTTTCTCAAGATTTCATTTTTATAGGAATTTTTGTATAAATTTAATTTCTGTAGGAAATTTTCCCAAATTTTCATTCCTAAAGGAAACTTCCTTAAGATTTCATTTTTATAGGAAATTTTCTCGAAATTCTTGCAAAATTTCGTTTCTATAAAAAATTTTCTCAGAATTTAATTTCTAAAAGAATTTTGTTTTAACTTTAATTTTTATAGGAAACTTTCCCAGAATTTCATTTCTGTGGGAATTATTCTCAGAATTTAATTTTTGTTAGAATTTTATTTATATTCGAAATTGTGTAAATATTTCTTGGTTTTAGGCAATTTTTTCAAAATTTCTTTGCTAGAGGAAATTATGTCAACATTTTTTTTTTTTTGTGCTATATGAAGTTCTGTGAAAATTTGCTATAGGAGATATTGTCATTGAAAATTTGCTATAGAAAATGTTGAAATCTTTCTATAGGAAATGTTTGCAAAATTTTATATCTATACGAAAATTTCCCAAAATTTTATTTTAATATGAAATTTTCTGGAAATTTCTTTCCTATAGGAATTTTTCTGAGATTTTTTTCAAAAATTTTTTTTCTAGGAAATTTTCTCAAGATTCCATTTTTATAGAAAATTTTACTCTAAATTTTATTTCTGTAGGAAATTTCCTCAAAACTTCATTTCTAAAGCAAATTTCCTTAGGATTTCATTTTATAGGAAATTTTCTCAAAATTCTTGCAAAATTTCATTTCTATAAAAATTTTTCTCAGAATTTAATTTCTATAAGAATTTTTTTAAACTTTAATTTTTATAGGAAACTTTCTCAGAATTTCATTTCTGTAGGAATTATTCTCAGAATTTCATTTTTGTTAGAATTTTATTTATATTCGAAATTGTGTAAAAATTTCTTGGCTTTAAGCAAGTTTGTCAACATTTTTTTGTTTTTTGTTATCATTGAAAATTTGCTATAGGAAATATTGAAATTTCTTTTTCATATGAAATTTTCTTTCCTATAAGAATTTTTCCGAAAATTTTATTTCAATAGGTAATTTTCTCAAAATTTAATTTTTATAAGAAATTTTCTCAAAAGTTTGTGTTTGTAGGGCATTTTCTTAAAATTTCATTTCCAAAGAAAATTTCCTTAAGATTTCATTTTTATAGGAAATTTTCTCAAAATTCTTGCAAAATTTCGTTTCTATAAAAAATTTTCTCAGAATCAAATTTCTAAAAGAAATTTTTTAAACTTTAATTTTTATCGGAAACTTTCTCAGAATTTCATTTCCGCAGAAATTATTCTCAGAATTTCATTTTTGTTAGAATTTTATTTATATTCGAAATTGTGTAAAAATGTCTTGGCTTTAGGCAATTTTTTCAAAATTATGTCAATATTTTTTTTTTGCTATATGAAGTTCTACGAAAATTTGCTATAGGAAATATTGTCATTGAAAATTTGCTAAAGGAAATGTTGAAATTTCTTTTTCATATGAAATTTTCTGGAAATTTCTTTCCTATCGGAATTTTTCTGAGATTTTTTTTTCAATAGGAAATTTTCTCAACATATTATTTTTCTAGGAAATTTTCTCAAGATTTCATTTTTATAGGAAATTTTGTCTAAATTTTATTTCTGTAGGAAATTTTCTCAAAATTTCATTTCTAAAGGAAATTTCCTTAAGATTTCATTTCTATAAGAAATTTCTTCAGAGTTTAATTTCTATAAGAATTTTTTTTAACTTTAATTTTTATAGGAAACTTTCTCAGAATTTCATTTGTGTAGGAATTATTCTCAGAATTTCGTTTTTATGAGAATTTTATTTATATTCGAAATTGTGTAAAAATTTCTTTGCTTTAGGCAATTTTGTCAAAATTTCTTTGCTATAGGAAATTATGTAAAATTTTTGTTTTTTTGCTATATGAAGTTCTGTGAAAATTGGCTATAGGAAATGTTGCCATTGAAAAAAAATGTTCTCGAGATTTCATTTTTATAGGAAATTTTATCTAAATTTTATATCTGTAGGAAATTTTCTCAAAATTTCATTTCTAAAGGAAATTTTCTTAAGATTTCATTTATATAAGAAATTTTCTCAGAATTTCATATCTATAAGAAATTTTCTTAAACTTTCATTTCTATAGGAAATTTTTCTCAGAATTTTATTTCTATAGTTGATAATTTTTACATTTTGATAGGAATTTGTTTTAGTTTTTCTTTTCTATACGAAGTTTTATTTCTAAAGGAAATTTTACCAAAAAATCATTTGGATAAAATTTGTGACTGTAAAAAAATATTTATCATGTTTTATAATACATATAAATAATATTATTTGACTATTTAATTAGACGAAAAAATTGTACCCTTTGCCATGAGAAACAAAAAATTAAAAAAAAAAAAAAAACATATTTAATTGTTTTTTTATTTTAAATGTAATTTAAATTTGGGAAAATATTGAAGAGATATTTGACAAAATTTATTAAGTCATTAACGGCCATTTTCATAAAGCTCCGTTAGTGTTCCGTTAACTAACCAACTTTTAAACCGTATTATAGACGAAGCTGCCATCTTGCCCATTATATTCCATAGGCCAGTCAGTTAAAGTTAACCGGAGAGAAGATATTTGCAATTTACTTTCTGTTAACTGGCAGTTAAAGCCTAACGGAGCTACATGAAAATGGCCGTAAATCAGTTAATTGAATTTTTAAATTTGAATTTTTAAAATTGCTTCAACGATTGCAATTTGTAACTACATATTAATTATTTTTCTATAACACAGACATTTTGACAAATTTTCATATAGCGCAAATAAATTTTGAAAAAAATTCCTATAGTACAGAAATCTTGACAATTGAAATACAAATATATTTTTATTTTTTTTTTTTTTTGTTACAAATTGGTTGCCCAACAAAATCTGCTTTCTATCAAATGTAGCCATTTTAAAAGGAAAACAAAAAATCAAGCAACTGATGTGAAAAACGTTGTCCCCAAAAACGAGCTACAAAACCAAAATGGCCAACAGCTTTAGCACAAATGTTTTAAATGGCTTTACAATGAAATCAAATAAGTGTTAAATTGTATTCTCCTTATGCCATATTGTGGCTGATTGTTGGTTGTCAGCATTGTAGTCATTTCCATCGTCGTCATTGTCATCATCGTTATCGCCTTTTTGTCTTTTTTTTTTTTGATTTGGAGAGGTATTGAAGTATTTTTCCGTTTGTTTTTTTGTGGCATTTCAGTCATGTCTCTGTCTACATTTAAGGCTGGGGATTTATTTTTCCAGTTAAATGTTTTCTGCATTTTTATTACCTATAATGGGCATTTAAATAACGATGTAGATAACAAGCATTTGTTGTTTTGCTTTGCATCAAAAGCGAATCTTATTTTTTTTTATACATTTTAATGTAAAATATGTACATAGATACTTAGGCATGATTTCCAGATGGGTTTGTACGAAAGACAATTTATAAGTAAGGGGGAATTTTGAACAAAATCATTTTCGATCAATTTATGAAGTACAGAAAATTTTATAAAATTTTCATATTTATAGAAAATTTTAGAAAAATTAAAATTCAAAAGAAAATTTTTCTGAATTTTGTCAAAATTTCATTTTTATAAGAAATTTTATCAGAATTGTAGGTTCTGTAGGAAATGTTATCAGAAATTTTGTACATAGAGGAAATTTTGTGAAAATTTCATTTCTATAGGAAATTTTGTGAAAATTTAATTTCTATAGGAAATTTTTGTAAAAATTTCATTTTTATGGTAAATTTTGTCAAGATATTCATTTTAAAGTAATGTTTGTTATTACTTTAAAATTATTTTGTCAAAATTTCTTTCTTTTAAGAAATTTTGTCAAAATTTCTTTTGTATAAGATATTTTGTGAAACTTTTTTTGGTATATGAAATTTTGCAGAAATTTCTTTGCTATATGCAATTTTATCACTGTTCTTGGACGTGTTGCACAATTTCTTTGTTATGAGATTTTATTTTCTTTGCTATAAAAAATTTTGTCAAAATTTTTTTACCATTCAAAATTTTGTGAAAATTACTTTGCTATATGAAATATTGTCAAAATTTCGTTGCTATAGAAATTTGTGTCAAACTTTTGTTGTTATGGGAACTTTTGTTAAAATTTCTTTATTATAGGAAATTTTCTTAAAATATCTTTGCTGAATTGTCAAAATTCTGTTGCTACAGGAAATTTTGCCAACATTTATCTGGCAGAGGAAATTTTTATCAAATTTTTTTCTTTGTGTACGAAATTTTGTCAAAATTTCATTTCTATAGAAAATTTTGTCAAAATTTTTTTGCTAAAGGAAATTATGTCAAAATTTCGTTGCTGTAAGAAATTTTGTCAAATTTTCTTTGTTGTACGAAATTTTGTCAAAATTTAATTTCTATAGAAAATTTTGTCAACATTTCTTTGTTGTCCGAAATTTTGTAAAAATTTCGTTGCTACAGAATATTTAGTCAAAAAATCCTTTGCTACGGGAAATTTTGTCAAAATGTCTTTGCTATAAGATATTTTGTCAAAATTTCATTTTTATAAGAAATTTTATCAGAATTGTGGATTCTGTAGGAAATGTTATCAGAAATTTTGTACATAGAGGAAATTTTGTGATAATTTCATTTCTATAGGAAATTTTGTGAAAATTTCATTTCTATAGGAAATTTTGTGAAAATTTAATTTCTATAGGAAATTTTTGTAAAAATTTCATTTTTATGGTAAATTTTGTCAAGATATTCATTTTAAAGTAATGTTTGTTATTACTTTAAAATTTTTTTGTCAAAATTTCTTTGGCATAAGAAATTTTGTCAAAATTTCTTTGGCATAAGAAATTTTGTCAAAATTTCTTTGGTATAAGAAATTTTGTGAAACTTTTTTTGGTATATGAAATTTTGCAGAAATTTCTTTGCTATATGCAATTTTGTCACTGTTCTAGGACGTTTTGCACAATTTCTTTGTTATGAGATTTTATTTTCTTTGCTATAAAAAATTTTGTCAAAATTTTGTTACCATTCAAAATTTTGTGAAAATTACTTTGCTATATGAAATATTGTCAAAATTTCGTTGCTATAGAAATTTTTGTCAAACTTTTCTTGTTATGGGAACTTTTGTTAAAATTTCTTTATTATAGGAAATTTTCTTAAAATATCTTTGCTGAAGGAAATTTTGTGAAAATTTTTCTCCCATAGGAAATTTTCTCACGATTACTGTGATATAGGAAATTGTCTCAAAATTTTGTTGCGACAAGAAAATTTGTCAAAATTTTTTTGCTATAGGAAATTTTATCATTTTTTTTTTTGCTATAGGAAAATTTGCCAAAATTTCTTTGCTATTTAAATTTTGTCGAAATTTGTTTGCTATATGAAATTTTGTCAATTTTTTCTTGCTATAGGAGATATTGTCAACATTTTTTTGCTATAGGTTAATTTATCAATGTTTCTTTGCTATAGGAAATTTTGTTAAAATTTTTTTGTTACAGAAAATTTTGTTAAAAATTTGTTTTTCCCAAATTTCTCAACCTTTGGAAATTTTGTCAATATTTTCGTTGCTATAGGAAATTTTGTCAAAATTTCTGTGTTGCATGCAATTTTTGCTACACGAAATTTTGTCAAAACTCCTTCGCTATAGAAAATTTTGTAAAAAAAAATAAAAATCTGTTGTAAATTTATTCGTTTGCGAATAACATCATTGTTCTTTTTTTCTAAATAAATTTCGCTGAAGACGAGCATATGAGAAATTTCGAAATATTGGATATTTTTAAATAAAAATTACAACTTACAAAAACAACAACATCTGTCTTATTGTTATAACCTCCAGCCGAATTAAGCAAATATATGTAAAAATTAATTTTATATTTTCTATACTATAGGAAATTTTGCCAAAATTTTTTTGCTATTAGAAATTTCGTTGCTATAGCAAATTTTGTCAAAATTTCTCCGCTATTGGAAACTTTGTCGCTATAAGAAATTTCGTTGAAATTTCTGAGCTGCATGCAATTTTGTCCAAATTACACGAAATTTTGTCAAAACTCCATGGCTATAAAAAACTTTGTCAAAAATTAATTTTCAATTTTCTATGCTATAGGAAATTTTGGCAAAAGTTTTGTGCTATAGGAAATTTTGGCAAAAATTTTTGTGCTATAGTAAATTTTGTAAAAATGTCTGTGCTATAGCAAATATTTCCACAAATTATGTGCCATAGGAAATTTTGTCAAAATTCCTTTGCTACAGGAAATTTTGCCAAAATTTATATGGTAGAGGAAATTTTTATCAAATTTTTTTGCTGTAAGAAATTTTCTCAAATTTTCTGTGCTACATGCAATTTTGCCAAAATTTCTTTGTTGTACGAAATTTTGTCAAAATTGCATTTCTATAGAAAATTTTGTCAAAATTTCATTTCTATGGAAAATTTTGCCAAAATTTCTTTGTTGTACGAAATTTTGTCAAAATTGCTTTGGTGTACAAAAGTGTGTCATAACTTCTATGCTTTATGAATTTTTCCCAAATTTATTTGCTATATGAAATTCTGTCAAAACGCCTTTGCAATAGGAAATTTTGTCAAAATTTCTTTGCTTTAGGAAATTTTAGAAATCAGAAATTCAAAGGAAAATTTTTCTGAATTTTTAGGAATTACTTAGGAAATTTTGTCAAAATTTGATTAAAAATTAAATTTTATAAATCATTTAATTTCTATAGAAAATTTTATCAAAAATTTAATTTGCTGCAAATGTTGTTCTATAGGATTATAGGAAATTTTGTAAAAATTTCTCTTTTATAGGAAATTTTTCCACAATTTCTCTGCCATAGGAAATGCTGTCAAAATTTCTTTGCTATAGGAAATTTGGCCAAAATTTATCTGGCAGAGGAAATTTTTATCGAATTTCGTTGCTATAAGAAATTTTGTCCAAATTTTTTTGCTAAAGGAAATTATGTCAAAATTTCGTTGCTGTAAGAAATTTTGCCAAATTTTCTGTGCTACATGCAATTTTGCCAAAATTTCTTTTTTGTACGAAATTTTGTCAAAATTTTTTTGCTAAAGGAAATTGTGTCAAAATTTCGTTGCTATATGAAATTTTGTCAAATTTTCTGTGCTGCATGTAATTTGCCCAAAATTTCTTTGCTGTACGAAATTTTGTCAAAATTTCATGTCTATAGAAAATTTTGTCAAAATTTCGTTGCTGTAAGAAATTTTGCCAAATTTTCTGTGCTACATGCAATTTTGCCAAAATTTCTTTTTTGTACGAAATTTTGTCAAAATTTCATTTCTATAGAAAATTTTGTCATAATTTTTTTGCTAAAGGAAATTGTGTCAAAATTTCGTTGCTATTGGAAATTTTGTCAAATTTTCTGTGCTGCATGCAATTTGCCCAAAATTTCTTTGCTGTACGAAATTTTGTCAAAAGTTCATGTCTATAGACAATTTTGTCAAAATTTCTTTGTTGTACTAAATTTTGTCAAATTTTCTGTGCTGCATGCATTTTTGCCAAAATTTCTTTGTTGTACGAAATTTTGTCAAAATTTCTTTGTTGTCCGAAATTTTGTCAAAATTGCTTTGGTATACGAAAGTTTGTCATAATTTCTGTGCTACATGAAATTTTGTCAAAATATCTTTGCTTTAGGAAATTTTGTCAAAATATCTTTGCTTTAGAAAATTTTGTCAAAATTTCTTTGCTTTAGGAAATTTTGTCAAAATTTCTTTGCTTTATAAAATTTTACCAAAATTCCTTTACTAAAGAACACTCTCCCAAAATTTTTTCAAAATTTCCTTGCTATACAAAATTTTGTGGATATTTGTGGTATAGAAAATTTTATGAAAATTTTATTTCTGTAGAAAATTTAATTTTTGTATGGTTTTTTAAATTAAATTTTTTTTTTGTTATTTCACTTCTAAAGGACATTTGTGAAAAATTAATTTAAAACACCAAATGGACTTTCATATCACAGATCAATATTCAATTATTCAACCTTTTCTGTTTATCATCGACTCTTGATATGATTTGCCTATGGCCTTAAAATCTTTGAACTCCTTTAGAAATTCATCGAACTGTAACTAAATGACAAATTGCTGCATTAACAGTTAATTAATGTACATACATTCACACAAAAAGACCTAAAGGCTGATGAAGAAATGCTTAAATGATTGCCAGAAAACAAAATCCACAATAAAATCAAAAAACCATATCCAGACAGTGTAAACAAGAGAAGACCAAAAAAAAAACAACTAAATTAAGGAAAATCAACATGAAAATCCATGTCATGCCATCTATGTTGAAACAGTTTTTCTTTTCTCTTTTTTTGCATCTCCTGTTGGTTGAACCTAAACACATGAAGAAAACAAAAACATTCTGAGAAATTAGCCCTAAAGGTTAAACCATGATTAAATTTCATTAAAGCAGAGAAGAGCATGAAAGAATGAATAGAGGCAACAATTATGTGAATACAGATTAGTTAATTTATGGCAGAATTCACTGAAGTAGAACATAGATTTAGATTTCTTTTCTTTGCATGGTATTCAGTATGAAGAATTACATCAAAACCTCATGCTTGGAGTTATTCTAGGCATAATAGAATGAGCAAATGAATTATTCTGGGTATCATCAATAAATTCTTGTTAACATTCGAGGCATTGTTTAAATATTCAAAGGAAGGCTGAGAGTGAAAATAGAATGCGAAAGAGCCAGTGCTGAATTTAGGAATTGCAACCGAATTTTGTCAATCTTTCATTCCTTTAGGAAATCTTCTGAAAACTTCATGTTTATGGGAAATTTTCAAAAAATTTAATTTCTGTAGGAAATTTTCGAAAATTTATTTTTTTTAGGAAATTTTCTAAAAATTTCATTTCTATAGAAAATTTTCCGAAAATTTCATTTCAATAGGAAATTTTCTGAAAATTTCATTTCTATAGGACATTTTCTGAAAATATCACTTCTATAGGAAATTTTCTGAAAGTTTGATTTTTTTATGAAAAATTTTATGAAAATTTAATTATTAGAGGAAAATTTTGGAATAATTCATTTCTATAGGAAATTTTCTGAAAATTTCGTTTCTATAGGAAAATGTTCTGAAAATTTCATTTCAATCGGAAAATTTCGTTTCTATAGGAAAATTTTCTGAAAAATTCATTTCAATAGGAAATTTTCTGAAAATTACTGTATTATAAGAATTTTTCTGAAAATTTTATTTTTTGAGAAAATTTTCTTATAATTTCATTTCTATAGGAAATTTGTTTGAAAACTTCATTTTTATATGAAATTTTCTAAAAATTTCATTCCTATAGGAAATTTTCAAAAATTTAATCTCCCTAAGAAATTTTCTGAAAATTAAATTTTTAGAAGAAATTTTTTGAATAATTCATTTCTATAGGACATTTTCTGAAAATTTAATCTTTTGAGAAAATTTTCTGAAAATTTCATTTCTAAAGGAAATTTTCTGAAAATTTCATTTCTAAAGGAAATTTTCTGAAAATTTCATTTCTATAGGAAATTTTCTGAAAATTTCGTTTCTATAGGAAAATGTTCTGAAAATTTCATTTCAATAGGAAATTTTCTGAAAATTACTGTACTATAGAAATTTTTCTGAAAATTTAATTTTTTGAGAAAATTTTCAGATAATTTCATTTCTATAGGAAAGTTTTTGGAAAACTTCATTTTTATATGAAATTTTCTAAAAATTTCATTCCTATAGGAAATTTTAAAAAATTTTATCTCCATAAGAAATTTTCTGAAAATTAAATTTTTAGAGGAATTTTTTTGAATAATTCATTTCTATAGGAAATATTCTGAAAATTTAATGTTTTGAGAAAATTTTCTGAAAATTTCATTTCTAAAGGAAATTTTATGAAAATTTAATTTTTTGAGGAAAATTTTCTGAATATTTCATTTCTATAGGAAATTTTCTGAAAATTTCGTTTCTATAGGAAAATGTTCTGAAAATTTCATTTCAATAGGAAATTTTCTGAAAATTACTGTACTATAGACATTTTTCTGAAAATTTAATTTTTTGAGAAAATTTTTTGATTATTTAATTTTTATAGGATTTTTTTTAACTTCATTTTTATATGAAATATTTTAAAAATTTCATTCCTATAGGAAATTTTCAAAAATTTAATCTCCATAAGAAATTTTCTGAAAATTAAATTTTTAGAGGAAATTCTTTGAATAATTAATTTCTATAGGAAATTTAATCTTTTGAGAAAATTTTCTGATAATTTCATTTCTATTGGAAATTTTTTTGAAACTTCATTTTTATATTTCTAATAATTTCTAAAAATTTCTATATTTCTAATAATTTCATTCTTATAGGAAATTTTCAAAAATTTCATTCCTATAGAAAATTTTCTGAAAAAGTTATTTCTTTGGAAAATTTCTGACAAATTTATTTCTAAGGAAATTTTCTGACAAAATTCATTTCTATAGGCAATTTTCTGAAAATTCCATTTCTATTAGAAACTTTTTGAAATTTTCAGTTCTTGAGAAAATTGTCTGAAAATTTCATCTTCATTATTATAGGAAATTTTCATTTCTATAGGAAATTTTCTAAAAATTTCACTTCTATAGGAAATTTTCTGAAAATTTAATTTCTATACCAAATTTTGCCAAAATTTCATTTTTATAGGATTCATAATTTCAATCATCAAGAATGCAATGGATTTGAATATTAAAAGTAACATTCTTCATTTTTTTAATATTAATATTAATTTTTATTTTATTTATATTAGTTTTTATTTTCTTTTTATCTTTAAAATTTAATTCTTGTATATATTTATTGTAAGTCAGAGATGTTTTAACATTTATAATCCTGCACTGTAATTATAAGATTTTAATCTTGTTGTGTAGGTGCTTAATAAAATGAAATGATTGAAATGAAATGATTTTTTGAAAATTTCATTTCTATAAGAAATTTTCTGAAAATTTAATTTCTATAGGAAATTTTCTGAAAATTTAATTTCTATAGCAAAATTTCTAAAAAAAAATCGTTACTTGAAATTATCTGAAAATTTCATTCCTATAGGAAAATTTCTAAAAATTTAATTTCTATAGGAAATTTTTTTTAAAACTTCATTTTTTATAAATTTTCTAATAATTTCATTCCTATAGGAAATTTTCAAAAATTTCATTCCTATTGGAAATTTTCTGAAAATGTTATTTCTATAGGAAAATTTCTGACAAATTTATTTCTAAAGGAAATTTTCTGACAAAATTCATTTCTATAGGAAATATTCTGAAAACTTAATTTCTTGGGAAACTTTTCTGAAAATTTCATCTTCATTTTTATAGGAAATTTTTCAAAATTTTCATTTCTATAGGAAATTTTCTGAAAACTTCATTCCTGTAGGAAATTTTATGAAAATTTCATTTCTATAGAAAATTTTCTGAAAAATTTATTTCTATAGGACATTTTCTGAAAACTTCATTCCTATAGGAAATTTTCTGAAATTTTAATTTCTATAAGAAATTTTGTCAAAATTTCATTTTTATAGGAAATTTTTTGAAAAATTCATTTTTATATTAAATTTTTTGAAAATTTCATTTGTAAATTTTATGAAAATTTAATTTCCGTAGAAAGTTTCCCAAAAATGTAATTTCTAAAAAATTCGTTTCTTGAAATTTTCTGAAAATTTCATTCCTATAGAAAAATTTCTGAAAATTTAATTTCTCTAGGAAATTTTGTCAATTTTATTTCTATTGGATGTTTTATCAAAATTCCATTTTTATAAGAAATTTTGTCAAAATTTCTTATCTATAGGATATTTTCTCAAAATTACTTAGCTATAGGAAATTTACTAAAAATTTTACTTCCATTGGAAATTTTTTCAAAATTTCATTTCTATAGAATATTTGGTCAAAATTCCAGTTCTAACGGAAATTTTGTCAAAATTTTATTTCCATAGGAAATTTTGAAAATTTCATTTCTTCTGAAACTTTCATGTTTGTAGGAAATTTTGTTAAAATTTCTTAGCTATAGGAAATTTTATATTAAATTTCTATATTAAATTTTTTGAAAATTTCATTTTAAAAGAAATTTTCTGAAAATTTAATTTCTGTAGAAAATTTTCCAAAAATGTAATTTCTAAAAAAATCGTTTCTTGAAATTTTCTGAAAATTTCATTCCTATAAGAAAATTTCTGAAAATTAAATTCCTCTAGGAAATTTCATTTTTATTGGAAATTTTATCAAAATTTAATTTTTATAAGAATTTTTTTCAAAATTACTTAGCTATAGGAAATTTACTAAAAATTTTACTTCAATAGGAAATTTTGTCAAAATTTCATTTCTATAGAATATTTTGCCAAAATTCCAGTTCTAACGGAAATTTTGTCAAAACTTTATTTCTATGGGAAATTTTGTCAAAATTTTATTTCCATAGGAGATTTTGAAAATTTCATTTCTTCTGAAACTTTCATGTTTGTAGGAAATTTTGTTAAAATTTCTTAGCTATAGGAAATTTTATATTAAATTTCTATATTAAATTTTTTCAAGTGTAGTTCACGTTGGGTTGAGTGAATTACCCGAATTTATTCTGATAATTGGTTGATAGTTTTGCTGCAAGTAGAGGATGCTGATGAGGAATGTGGTAATTCCGAAACAGCTGTACATCCAACCATCTTGCAGTCTATAGGGCTTTGCCCAAATAAATTTGACAAGCATACTTTTCCTCTGTTGGTTAAGCTACACTTGTAGTTTAGTCAATGCATGGCTTTAAGCTGAGATCAAAAAACAAAAAAAAAAACAACAATAACGATTGAAGAGAAGCCAACAATAACAAACAAAACGAATTTTTTGAAAATTGCATTTTAAAAGAAATTTTCTGAAAATTTAATTTCTGTAGAAAATTTTCCAAAAATGTAATTTCTCAAAAAATCGTTTCTTGAAATTTTCTGAAAATTTCATTCCTATAAGAAAATTTCTGAAAATTAAATTCCTCTAGGAAATTTTGTCAATTTCTTTTTAATTTTGTCAAAATTTTATTTCAATAGGAAATTTGGTCAAAATTTCATTTCAATAGGAAATTTTGCCAAAATGTCATTTCTATAGGAAATTTTTTTCAAAATTTCATTTCTATAGAAAATTTTGTCAAAATTTCATTTCTGTAGAAAATTTTTGTCAACATTTTGTTTCAATAGGAAGTTTTAACAAAATATTATGTCTAACATATAGGAAATTGTTTCAAAACTTTATGTAAGAAAATATGTAAAAATTTATTTTCATACAAAATTTTGTCGAAATTCCATTTTTATACAAAAATTGTGCTAAAACTTCATATCTATAGGAAATTTTGTCAAAATTTCATTTCTAGAGAAAATTTTGTCAAATTTTTTTTTCGAAATTTTGTCAACATTTTATTTCAATAGGAAGTGTTACCAAAATATTATGGAATTTGTTTCAAAATTTTATTTCTTTAAGAAAATTTGTAAAAATATGTTTTATAGAAAATTTTGTCAAAATTTTGTTTCTACAGTAAACTTTGTCAATATTTAATTTCTATTTCATTTCTATAGGAAATTTTCTGAAAATTTCATTTCTTTAGAAATTTCAGTCACAATTTCTTTTCTGTATAAAATTTTGTTAAACTTTATTTTGTGTAATAAATTTTCTCAACATTTCATTTCTAAAGGATTTCTATAGGAAATTTTACCAAAATTTATATCTATAGTAAGATTTCTGTAATTTTTTATATCTATTGTAAGATTTCTGTAAATTTCATTTTTATACGAAAGTTTCCGAAAATTTCATTTCGATATGAAATTTTATGAAAACTTCATTTCTTTAGGAAATTTTATGAATATTTCCTTTCTTTAGCAAGTTTTATGAAGATTATGTTCAAAATTGCTTTCTATAGAAATTTTCCATAAAATTTCAATTTTTGAGGGAATTTAGTACAATTTCATTTTCACAAATATATGTAAAAAAATTTTTTTCTATAAGAAATTTACATAAAATTCCTATAGCATAAAAGAAACGTATTTTATATAGAATTTTACTTTGCTATAGCAAAATTGTGCCAATTTTATTTTTTTCAAAATGTCATTGCTATAATATATTGTGTAAAAATTTAAATGCATTATTAACTGTACCATTTACGTATATGGAACAACAAACTATACGAAGCAACAGGCTCTTATAAAACCATATAACTTCATGTTCTGGCTTCGTGTCCCTCCACTTCAATGTCAATTAAGAAAACAAATGTAGTTATCTAAGCCTTTGGTAAAACATGCAGTAAACCCTCCCTCCACCGTTGACAGTATTTCACAATGAAAGGCAGTAAAAGAACAATGTCGTACTTTAATTATTTTAGTGGAGCCACAATAAAATATATATGCATGCATGTTATTCAATTTGTTGATATGATTATTTTTAGAAAATGCTCTAAATAGAAAATAGTTAATTTTTGCTGTTAACATCAAACATTGTTAGTAATTTTTCCCATTTCTTTTCGACTAAAGATGTATAGGCCTTGTAGTGTTCTCATGTTCTTGATGGTTGCTTTCACTTTGTTTGTTTTGTATTGACGTTAATTTTAATTATAATGAAGGATATTTATGTACCTTAAACATGCAAACATATTTGACACAATGGTTGTACAAACGGAACAGTAGTATTAATGACAGAAAATTTCTTATAGAAATTAAATTTTTAGAAAATTATCTATAGAAATGATATTTTCAGAAAATTTCGAATGGTATTGTAATTTTCAGAAAATTCCAATAGTAATGAAATTTTCAAAAATGTTCCCATAGAAATCGTTTTTCATAAAATTTAGGATTTAGGTTAAAAATAGGATTTCAGAAATTATATATAAAACTGAAAATTTTCTATAGCAATGAAATTTTCAGAAAATTCGCTAGAGAAATAAAATTTTCAGAAAATTTTCTATAGAAATTAAATTTTCAGTTCATTTCCTTTAGAAATAAAAATTTCAAAAATTTTCTTATAGATCTGAGTTTTAAGAAGATTTCCTATAAAAATTAAATTTTCATAAAATTTCCTATAGCATTAAAATTTTCAGAAAATTCTCTATAAAATTTAGATATAAAATTTAGAAATTAAAAAAAAAAATTAAATTTTGATAGCATAACAAAATTTCCAATAGAAATGAAATTTTGAGAAAATTTCCTTTAGAAATAAATTCTTATTAATATGAAATTTTAACAAAATTTCCTATAGAAATGAAAATTTAACAAAATTTCATATAGAAATTAAATTTGGAATAAATTTCTTATAGATATGAAATTTTACTTCTATAGAAGTAAAATTTTTACAAATTTTCCTATAGAAAATAAATTTTGGCCAAATTCCATATAGAAATAAATTTTTGACATAATTTCCTATAAAAATAAAATTTTTACAAAGTTTCCTATAGAAATTAAATTTTCAGAAAATTTCGTTAGAAATAAAATTTTGACAAAATTTCCTATAGAAATGAAAATTTGACAAAATTTCCTATAGAAATAAAATTTTGACAAAATTTCCTATAGAAATGAAAATTTGACAAAATTTCCTATAGAAATGAAATTTTGACAAAATTTCCTATAGAAATGAAATTTTAACAAAATTTCCTATAGAAATGAAATTTGGACAAAATTTCTTTTAGATATGAAATTTTTCTTCTATAGAAGTAAAAATTTTACAAAATTTTCTATAGAAATTAAATTTTGGCCAAATTCCCTATAGAAATAAAATTTTGACAAAATTTCCTATAAAAATTAAATTTTGACAAAGTTTCCTATAGAAATTAAATTTTCAGAAAATTTCGATAGAAATAAAATTTTGACAAAATTTCCTATAGAAATAAAAATTTGACAAAATTTCCTATAGAAATGAAATTTTGACAAAATTTCCTATAGAAATGAAATTTTTTTACAAAAAATTCGTATAGAATTGAAATTTTGACAAAATTTCCTTAGAAATTAAATTTTGACAAAATTTCCTATAGAGATGAAATTTTGACAAAATTTCCTTGAGAAATGAAATTTTGAGAACATTTCCTTTAGAAATGAAATTTTAACCAAATTGCCTATAGAAATGAAATTTTAACAAAATTTCCTATAGAATTGAAATTTTGACAAAATTTCATATAGAAATGAAATTTTGACAAAATTTCCTATGGAAAATAAATTTGGACAAAACTTCTTATAGAAATGAAATTGGGACAAAAATTCCTATAAAAATAAAAGTTTGACAACATTTTCTATAAAAATTAAATTTTGGCCAAATTTCCTATAGAAATAAAGTTTTGAGAAAATTTCCTAGAGAAATAAAATTTTGACAAAAATTTCCTATAGAAATTAAATTTTCAGAAAATTTCCTGTGAAATAATTTTTTTTTATAGAAATAAAATTTTGACAAAATTTCTTATACATAACAATTTGAAAAAATTTCCTTGAGAAATGAAATTTTAAGAAATTTTCTTATAAAAATGAAAAAATGAAAATTTACTGCGAAAATTTCTCATAAATATGAAATTTTAACAAAATTTCCTATAGAAATGCAATTTTCACAAAATTTCCCATAAAAAATTAAATTTTGACAAACTTTCCTATAGAAATGAAATTTTGACAAAAGTTCTTATAGAAATGAAATTTTCACAAAATTTCCTATAGAAATAGCACTTTGACAAAATATCCTATAGAAATGGAATTTTGACAAAATTTCCTTCAGGAATGAAATTTCGACAAAATTTCCTATTGAAATGAAATTTTGACAAACTTTCTTATAAAAATGAAATTTTGACGAAATTTCCTATAAAAATGAAATTTTAACAAAATTTCCTATAGAAATGTAATTTTCACAAAATTTCCCATAAAAATTAAATTTTGACAAAATTTCCTATAGAAATGAAATTTTGACAAATGTTCCTATAGAAATGTAATTTTGACAAAATTTTCCTATGGAAATGAAATTTTGACAATATTTCCTATAGAAATGAAATTTTGACAAAATTTCCTAAAGAAATTAAATTTTGACAAAATTTGCTATAGAAGTGAAATTTTGACAAAATTTCCTATAGAAATACATTTTTACAAAATTTCTTATAGACATAAAATTTTCACAAAATTTCCTTGAGAAAGGAAATTTTGAGAAAATTTCCTTTAGAAATGAAATTTTAATAAAATTGCCTATAGGAATGAAATTTTAACAAAATTTCCTATAGAATTGAAATTTTGACAAATTTTCCTATAGAAATGAAATTTTGACAAAAGTTCCTATAGAAATGAAATTTTGACAAAATTTCCTATAGAATTGAAATTTTGACAAAATTTCCTATAGAAATGAAATTTTTACAAAATTTCCTAAAGAAATGAAATTTTGACAAAATTTCCTATAGAATTGAAATTTTTTACAAAAAAATTCCTATAGAATTGAAATTTTGACAAAAAATTCCTATAGAAGTGAAATTTTGACTAAATTTCCTACAGAATTAAAAATTTTTGGGAAAATTTCCTTTGGAAATAAAATCTCGACAAAATTACCTATGGAAATACAATTTTGAAAAAATTCCCAAAAAAAAAAATTTTTGGGAAAATGCAATTTCATTAAATTTCTTACTGATATTAAATTTGAGAGAAGTTGCTATTGTAATGAAATTTTGAGAATTTTTTTCTGATAGAATTTCGAATAGAAAGAAAATTTTGACAAATTTCCTAAAGAAATTAAATATTGACACAATTTCCTATAGAAATGAAATTTTGACCATACTACCTATAGAAATGAGATATTCCTATAGAAATGAAATTTTAACCAAATTGCCTATAGAAATGAAATTTTAACAAAATTTCCTATAGAATTGAAATTTTGACAAAATTTCATATAGAAATGAAATTTTGACAAAATTTCCTATAGAAAATAAATTTGGACAAAACTTCTTATAGAAATGAAATTGGGACAAAAATTCCTATAAAAATAAAAGTTTGACAACATTTTCTATAAAAATTAAATTTTGGCCAAATTTCCTATAGAAATAAAGTTTTGAGAAAATTTCCTAGAGAAATAAAATTTTGACAAAAATTTCCTATAGAAATTAAATTTTCAGAAAATTTCCTGTGAAATAATTTTTTTTTATAGAAATAAAATTTTGACAAAATTTCTTATACATAACAATTTGAAAAAATTTCCTTGAGAAATGAAATTTTAAGAAATTTTCTTATAAAAATGAAAAAATGAAAATTTACTGCGAAAATTTCTCATAAATATGAAATTTTAACAAAATTTCCTATAGAAATGCAATTTTCACAAAATTTCCCATAAAAAATTAAATTTTGACAAACTTTCCTATAGAAATGAAATTTTGACAAAAGTTCTTATAGAAATGAAATTTTCACAAAATTTCCTATAGAAATAGCACTTTGACAAAATATCCTATAGAAATGGAATTTTGACAAAATTTCCTTCAGGAATGAAATTTTGACAAAATTTCCTATTGAAATGAAATTTTGACAAACTTTCTTATAAAAATGAAATTTTGACGAAATTTCCTATAAAAATGAAATTTTAACAAAATTTCCTATAGAAATGTAATTTTCACAAAATTTCCCATAAAAATTAAATTTTGACAAAATTTCCTATAGAAATGAAATTTTGACAAATGTTCCTATAGAAATGTAATTTTGACAAAATTTTCCTATGGAAATGAAATTTTGACAATATTTCCTATAGAAATGAAATTTTGACAAAATTTCCTAAAGAAATTAAATTTTGACAAAATTTGCTATAGAAGTGAAATTTTGACAAAATTTCCTATAGAAATAAATTTTTACAAAATTTCTTATAGACATAAAATTTTCACAAAATTTCCTTGAGAAAGGAAATTTTGAGAAAATTTCCTTTAGAAATGAAATTTTAATAAAATTGCCTATAGGAATGAAATTTTAACAAAATTTCCTATAGAATTGAAATTTTGACAAATTTTCCTATAGAAATGAAATTTTGACAAAATTTCCTATAGAAATGAAATTTTGACAAAATTTCCTATAGAATTGAAATTTTGACAAAATTTCCTATAGAAATGAAATTTTTACAAAATTTCCTATAGAAGTGAAATTTTGACAAAATTTCCTAAAGAAATGAAATTTTGACAAAATTTCCTATAGAATTGAAATTTTTTACAAAAAAATTCCTATAGAATTGAAATTTTGACAAAAAATTCCTATAGAAGTGAAATTTTGACTAAATTTCCTACAGAATTGAAATTTTTGGGAAAATTTCCTTTGGAAATAAAATCTCGACAAAATTACCTATGGAAATACAATTTTGAAAAAATTCCCCAAAAAAAAATTTATTTTGGGAAAATGCAATTTCATTAAATTTCTTATTGATATTAAATTTGAGAGAAGTTGCTATTGTAATGAAATTTTGAGAATTTTTTTCTGATAGAATTTCGAATAGAAAGAAAATTTTGACAAATTTCCTAAAGAAATTAAATATTGACACAATTTCCTATAGAAATGAAATTTTGACCATACTACCTATAGAAATGAGATATTTCTATAGAAATGAAATTTTGACAAAATTTCCCATTGAAATGAAATTTTTACAAAATTTGCTGCAGAAATTGGAATTTTGAGAAAATTTCCTATATAAATAAAATTTTCATAACATTTCCTGTAGAAACCAAAAATTTCCTATGGAAATGATATATTTCCTATAGAAATTAATGTTTCAGGAAATTTTCTATTCAAATGATATTTTCAGAATATTTCGCTTATAAATGAAATTTTCCAAAAATTTCCGATAAAAATTAACATTTTAAAAAAATTCCCAAAAAAAATGAAATTTAGTGACAATTGCCGGCCTATAGGCATTAAAATTTAAGAAAATCCATAGAAATTGAATTTTAAGAAATTTTTTATAGAAATAGAATTCTCACAATATTGCCTTTATGCCAGAAATTTTCAGGAAAATTACTTAAGAAATACAATTTTCAGAAAAATTCCTGTTGAAATGAATTTTTCGGAAAATTTTATATAAAAATGAGATTCTACAAAATTTCCTATGGACACGAGATTTTACAAAATTTCCTATGGAAACGAAATTTTCAGAAAATTTCGAACAGTAATAGAATTTTAACAGTTTTCGGAAAATTTCGTACAGAAAAAAAATTTCCCACTTTTCTTTTAAAAATTAAATTTTGAGAATATTTTTTGAAAAATTCCAAATATATTCTAAATCCACTGTGGGTTGGTAACACATGTGAAATGTAGCTAATTAATTACCTTTGGTTGTTTTATATGACATACTTACACAACCATATCAGCTTATCAAAATTATTTTTAGAAAAATATTTTCAACTTTATTCCATTTGTATTTTGTGAATTAGTTCGCTTGAAAAGCCAACGATTTTAAATATTTTCATAAAAATTTATTTGTTCAACTTTATCAGAATTTCTGGTTGGTTTCTAGGAATTATTGCAATTTAAGAAAAATATGTAGTTGAGTTTAGTACACAGTTGTTGTGAACTCATGATGACTCAATTAATTGGATATGTTGACATAGATTACTACCAGCCAAAGGACATTATTGGAGTGATTCTAATCCTTGGAGTAGATTGACAGTAAGCACACGAAGCCTTGTTATAGAGGTCTACATTTTGGTAATTAATTTGGCAATCAAAAAAATATTTTTAGGTATTAAATACCATATTTAAGTTATAATTTCTATGATTGCTGCAACAACGTCATAATTACCCTTTAAAAACTGGATTACGCCTTGATGACATTTGAAAATCAGAATATTTTCATTTATCAGTTCGAAGATATCTACCTCATGGATGGTTGATTAATGACCAAACCTCATCATTATAGTTGTCAGTGAAAAGCTAATAACGAAGCAAAAGCGATTTGTCTATTGTTCTCAATATTGCTATAATTAAATGTTTTGATGGCAATTACTTGATTAATTTTTTTTGATATTATCTGCTGACGGTTTCAAATATGAAAAGTTCAAGGAATTTAATTACATCACCGGGGAGTTATATTTCAATGGAAGTAAATATTTTGGATTTTTGTTTTGGATCATTGAATGGAAAATTCCAGACGCAAATAACAGTTGTTTTATTATTAGTATTTTTTTTTCGTTTAAGTAAATTTTGTTTTATTTTAATACAAATTTTAATTTTAATTTAATTTTAGTTTTAATTATGATTTACCTTTTCGAAATTTTCCGCGTGAAAAAAATTTTGAGACCATTTCCTATAGAAATGAAATTTTCAGAAAATTTCTACAGACATAAAATTTTGACAAAATTTCTTATAGAAATGAAATTATAACAAATTGCCTATAAAAATGAAATTTTGTCAAAATTTCCTATAGAGTTCAAATTTTGACAAAACGTCCTATAGAAATGAAATTTTGCCAAACTTCTTGCAGAAATAAAATTTTGACAAAATTGCCTACAGAAATTGAAATTTTGACAAAATTTCGTATTGAAATTATATTATAACAAAATTTCCTATAGAAATGAAATTTTGCCAAATTTCTTGCAAAAATAAAATTTTGACAAAATTGCCTACAGAAATTGAAATTTTGAGAAAGTTTCCTATGGAAATGAAATTTTCATAAATTTTCATAAACGTTTTAGTTTTAATTTTATTTAATTTTAGTTTTAATTTTGATTTATCTTTTCGAAATTTCCCGCGTGAAAAAAAATTTGAGACAATTTGCTATAGAAATGAAATTTTCAGAAAATTTCTACAGACATAAAATTTTGACAAAATTTCCTACAGAAATTGTCATTTTGAGAAAATTTCCCACTGAAATTGGAATTTTGAGGAAATTTCCTATGGAAATGAAATTTTCATAAAATTTCGTATAGAAGTACATTTTTGAGAAAATTTCCTATTGAAATGAATTTTTGTCAAAATTTCTTATAGGAATGAAATTTAGACAACATTTTTCAGAAAATTTCCTGTAGAAATGAAATTTTGTCAAAATTTCCTATAGAGTTGACATTTTTACAAAATTCCCTATAGAAATGAAAATTCGCCAAATTTCTTGCAGAAATAAAATGTTGACAAAATTTCGTACAGAAATTGGGATTTTGAGAAAATTTCCTATGGAAATGAAATTTTCATAAAATTTCGCATGGAAATAAATTTTTGAGAAAAGTTCATATTGAAATGAATTTTTGTTAAAATTTCCTATAGTAATGAAATATAGAGAGAATTATTAGAGAAATGGATTTTTCAGAAAATTTCCTGTAGAAATTAAATTTTGACAGAATTTCTTATAGAAAAAAAAATTATAACAAAATTGCCAATAGAAATGAAATTTTGTCAAAAATTTCTATATAGCTGAAATTTTGACAAAATTTCCTAGAGAAATGAAATTTTGCAAAATTTCGTATAGAAATAAAATGTTGACAAAATTTCCTACAGAAATTTGGATTTTGAGAAAAATTCCTATGGAAATGAAATTTTCATGAAATTTCGTTTAGAAATAATTTTTTGAGAAAATTTCCTATTAAAATGATTTTTTGTCAAAATTTCCTATGGAAATGAAATTTAGACAAAATTATTAGAGAAATGGATTTTTCAGAAAACTTCCTGTAGAAATGAAATTTTGGCAAAATTTCCTATAGATATAAAATTATAACAAAATTGCCTATAAGAATGAAATTTTGCAAAATTTCGTATAGAAATGAAATTATAACAAAATTGCCTATAGAAATGATATTTTGTCAAAATTTTCTATCGACATGAAATTTTGACAAAATTTCCTATAGAAATGAAATTTTGCCAAATTTCTTGCAGGAATAAAATTTTGACAAAATTGCCTACAGAAATTGGAATTTTGAGAAAATTTCCTATGGAAATGAAATTTTCATAAAATTTCGTATAGAAATAATTTTTTCAGAAAATTTCCTATTGAAATGAATTTTTGTCAAAAATTCCTATAGAAATGAAATTTAGACATAATTAAAGAAATGAAATTTAGACAAAATTATTAGAAAAAAGGATTTTTCAGAAAACTTCCTGTAGAAATGAAATTTTGGCAAAATTTCCTATAGATATAAAATTATAACAAAATTGCCTATTGGAATGAAATTTTGTCAAAATTTTTTATATAGTTGAAATTTTGACAAAATTTCCTAGAGAAATGAAATTTTGACAAAATTTCGTATAGAAATGAAATTATAACAAAATTGCCTATAGAAATGAAATTTTGACAAAATTTTCTATATAGTTGAAATTTTGACAAAATTTCCTATAGAAATGAAATTTTGCCAAATTTCTTGCAGAAATAAAATGTTGACAAAATTTCCTACAAAAATTAGGATTTTGAGAAAAATTCCTATGGAAATGAAATTTTCATGAAATTTCGTATAGAAATGAAATTTAGACTAAATTATTAGGGAAATGGATTTTTCAGAAAACTTCCTGTAGAAATGAAATTTTGGGAAAATTTCCTATAGGTATAAAATTATAACAAAATTGGCTATAGAAATGAAATTTTGTCAAAATTTTCTATATAGTTGAAATTTTTACAAAATTTCCTATAGAAATTAAATTTTTCCAAATTTCTTGCAGAAATAAAATGTTGACAAAATTTCCTACAGAAATTGGGATTTTGAGAAAAATTCCTATGGAAATGAAATTTTCATGAAATTTCGTATAGGAATGGAATTTAGACAAAATTATTAGAGAAATGGATTTTTCAGAAAACTTCCTGTAGGAATGAAATTTTGGCAAAATTTCCTATAGATATAAAATTATAACAAAATTGCCTATAGAAATGAAATTTTGACAAAATTTTCTATATAGTTGAAATTTTGACAAAATTTCCTAGAGAAATGAAATTTTGCGAAATTTCTTGCAGAAATAAAATATTGACAAAATTTCCTACAAAAATTGGAATTTGGGAAAATTTTCTATAGAAATAAAATTATAACAAAATTGCCTATAGAAATCAAATTTTGTTAAAATTTCCTATCGACATGAAAATTTGACAAAATTTCCTATAGAAATGAAATTTTGAAAAAAATCGTATAGAAATGAAATTATAATAAAATTGCCTAGAGAAATGAAATTTAGTCAACATGAAATTTTGAAAAAATATCCTACAGAAATAAAATTTTGACAAAATTGCCTACAGAAATTGGAATTTTGAGAAAATTTCCAATGGAAATGAAATTTTTCAGAAAATTTCCTATTGAAATGAATTTTTGTCAAAATTTTCTATAGAAATGAAATTTAGACAAAATTATTAGAGAAATGAATTTTTCAGAAAATTTCTTGTAAAAATGAAATTTTGACAGAATTTCCTTTAGAAATTTCCTATAGAAATTAATATTTCAGAAAATTTCCTATACAAATGAAATTTTCAAAACATTTTATCTAACAGAAATGAAATTTACTGACAATTTCAGACCATAGAAATTAAATTTTCAGAAATTTTATATAGAAATAAAATTTTCTGAAAACTGTCAATGGGAATCAAATTTTTAGAAAAGTTACTATACAAACGAAATTTTCCGAAAATATCCTATAGAAATTAATTTTTGAGAAAATTGCCTGTAAAAATTAAATTTTGATAAAATTTCGTAGAGAAATTAAATTTGAATTTTACCTTTAATTGAGTTTTAATTTTAATTTTTATTTTAATTTTAATGTTAATTTTAATTTTAATTTTACTTGTAATTTTAATTTTAATATTAATTTTGATTTTAATTTTTATTGTTATTAATATTAATATTAATAAATAATATTAATTTTATTTTTTTTATTTCAATTTAAATTTAAATTTAAATTCTTATTATTATTATATTATAATATTAATTTTATTTTTTTTATTTCAATTTAAATTTAAATTTATATTTTTTTGATTTTAATTTTAATTAAAATTTTAATTTTTATTTTTAATTTAATTTTTATTTTTAATTTAATTTTTATTTTAATTTTAACTTTAACTTTAATTTTAATTTTAATTATTTAGTTGATTGACCAATGAATCACTTCAACTTTTTGTAGTATTTTATTAGACCTGTTAATAGCTGTTATTATTATTACTTTTGAACTTTTTTCAATCTTCAACTTATTTTATATGGCTTTGGCAAAAAAAGTTTTTCTAATTTCTTTGACCTTGCCTGAAAACTTTAGCACAAAAGCCAAACTAATTACCACAAACCCACTACCAAAAGTATTTTAGGTAAATACGTATGGATGAATAAAACTTTTCCTTTTGCCTATCAATCCATTAACTTTTTGTCTGGTCATTTAGTCGTTTCCTTAGTTGCGCAAATCCAAAAGCTATTTTTTTTTGGTCTTTGCTTCATTTTTGGTTCATTTGGCTAAAAACTAATTTACGCTAGCTAATGAAATCGTTGGCTCTAATTAATGGAAATACAAAAACAAACCAAGACAACAACATGATTAACTGTAACGAGAACCAGGAGAATCCATCAAAGGAATTTAAAAAAAATTAGTTTGCTTTTTTGTGTGTTAAGGATTCTAAAAATAATTTTTGAAAAAAGTTTTCGGAGAAATTAATTTAAGTGTTGAACTTTTTGGAATGGTGGAAATGTAAAACAGGGAAGTTAAAAGTTCTCCAAAAACTTTTTGTTGCGTTAATTAGATGATTAAAAAGGCAATAGTTTCCCTTATTGGAAAATGTAAGTATATGCAATTAAAAACTGTTTAATAGGATTTTGATGTGGCATATGTATGAATGGTATGGAGGCAAACTTTTGCCTTGAGCCGTAATATAACCAAAATTAACAACAACAAAAATCTGTTACATTTTTTTGTATCAGACTCAGTTCTGTTTTCACATTCCCCTTTATTTATTTTAGTTAATAATTACAATTCATTTAATGAGATTTTTTTTGTATCTTATTTTTTAATTTATTCGAATCTAATTATATCACAACAAAAACAATTAAAAACAATTAAAAACAATTAAAAACAATTAAAAACATATTCAATTAAAATAAACCACGATATGTGAAATCACATAATCAATTCATACGAATTTAATTTTAACAAAAAACAAACAATTAAAAAATAATGTCGAAGTTATTTATTAGTATAATATCCAGCTAAATTAAACTATAAAAAAAGGAAGTCACATCAATTCAAAACAAAATAAATTAATACAAATTTACATAACAAAATTCTCCTTTATTGCAATATTTATTATGATAAAATCTCATTAAAAGACTTAAAATCATAAATTAAAGTAAATAAAGATGAATATTAAAAAAAAAACATTAAAATAAATAAGTAAAGATGATAATAGAGTCCTATGAATATATTAATTGTTTTATATAGCATTTGATATTAAAAATCAATGCTAATTTATTATTATTTATTTTTTTTCTCTTTGATGTATCAATAAAATTCTAGTAGGTAAAATTAACGACCCACCTCAACTTTCTTTTGTAAACTCCCATATACACCTTCACTGAATCTAGTTAAGAAACCAATGAGTTACACACTCTTAATGGTTAACATCATGACTCTGCTATTTTATATCATATTAGTATTAGGAGTGGGAGAGTTAACCAGGGAGAGAGAGAATAAGATATGTTTAGACAGGGTAAATAATATACGTAATTGTGTAAGGGTGAGAGAGGTAAGTTAAATGAGTTATGCTCTATTGTTCACCTCAAATAAACGACGCTAAGAGACTCCCTATAATGGCTTTCATACATATCGGTGTTTATGTATATATGTGTGTGTGTATATTCACATAAAGGCTTATGTGATTAGTTAGCAAGAAAATGCATGGTACATTTCTGCGTATGCTATTTTGTTATTATTATAGCTGTTACTGTATCTGTTGTTCTGGTGAATTTTGTTGTTTTTTTTTTGTTACCACATAGCTGTTGTTCACAAATTGCTCAGTTAATTGCCAGAATTTATGAACGGAGACACACCACATTCCCAACTAAAGGTAAATTGAGTCGAACACACAAGCACACATACACACAGCCAAAGGTAGCAGGAACATTGTATATCATTGAGACTCATTCAGTCGTTATAGTCATTCATTCATTTGTCACAGCTCCTAAGAAGTTATGGTTAGGTGGGTTAGCTTATGTATGGTTAACTATGTTGGGAACAGATAGAGAGAGAGAGAGAAAGGAGTTAAGAAAGTGTGGAGGGAGGTTGGAGAAAAACAAATGAATATAATACTAACGGAAATTACCCATTATAAAGACATGATGATGCAGTTAATTTTCCTACAACATATAAAATATGCTAAAGAGTGAGTGAAGAGAGGGAGAAAGAGATAGAGAAAATGTGGGAAATAGAGGCCTATGGTAATAAAGTATTAAATCCCTAATAAAAAAAGATAGAGCCTACAGACACATAAATTGCCTTGGCAGATTAATGACTCTGGGTATTTATGAGATATACAAGGCAAGACCATTGATTAAATTAAAACATCAATGCTTGCCGAGATAAATTGTATAGGATTACTACATAAGTTAACCTCTATAAGCGTTTGGACAAAAAATTGATAATGAATATTTGA